>NC_088422.1:31849792-32149792 GCF_034236695.1 Oncorhynchus nerka | reverse complement strand
GCTGCAAATGATAAGGCTGTCATATCTCGTTTCAACATCACCTGCATCATCAATGCCACACAAAACATCACAAACACTTCCACTGCAGAGGTGGAATATGTCCATATACCTGTTACAGACTCTCCATCTTCTCCTCTGTGCGACTTCTTTGATAAGGTAGCGGATAAAATCCAGCTCGTTGGGGAGCAGTGTGGACGCACATTGGTTCACTGCAATGCAGGTGTGAGTCGCTCAGCTACGTTATGCTTGGTGTATCTAATGAAGTACCATGGAATTACACTTTTGGAGGCACACAAAAAGGTCAAATCTTGTCGACCTATTATTAGACCAAACAGTGGATTCTGGAAGCAACTCATCCAGTATGAATGCAAGCTCCGTGGTTGTGCCACGGTCACAATGATCACATCCCCCATGGGTGAAATACCTGACATTTATGAAGAGGAGACCAAAGATATGCTTCCTCTTTGACATGCACTGTTTGTTAAAGTGATTGTCAACCCCATTGTAAAAATGCATTAGTACTCGTTTTATATCCAGTATGTTGAGTTGGAAGTGGTCCTCTCAAATGTATTTGTAAACTTTGATTCAGAAATAAAAATTACAGTTGTACAATGTCACTTTACCATTTACAACTAAACAAAGGTTTGTCTGTTTTGTAAAGGCTACAACTTCAATAGTGTCATCCAATGTAAGAAGTGTCCACGGGTAGAAAAGTTTACAATAAATAAATTCAAACGACAATGAATTGTTAAATACATTTTATTCATTTCAACTCCCACCAAAAAAGAAAAACATTTGCATTGTTGTGACAGTGACCAAACCACGGCAAGTATAGTATAAAATGTCATTTCTAATCCAATTTAGCTTAAATTGGTCCAGCATACAAAAAAGATCTGTGCAAAATGACTACTTCCATTTGCCATATACTCAACTATTGACTATTGAAAAGCACATTGTACGGAAAGATCTCTCGGAAACAAGGCCCTGGGTAGAAATATAGTGATCATTTAGGACGCAGCCACAGGAGAGAAATATACACTGGCTCAGTCTTAGATATTCTTCAATTGGATAATATTTTTGTCTTCTACATTCCTCGGAATCTTAATCAATACTCTTAATTTTGCCAAAATGTCTACCCTACCTAAAGCCCTCAAAGGACAGCTTTGTTGAGACCATGAAAAGTTTGGGACAGATCAGCTATTTTTGGGTCCTGAGTGGCGCAGCGGTCTAAGGCATTGCACCTCAGTGCAAGAGGCATCACTACAGTCCCTGGTTCAAATCCAGACTGAATCACATCTGGCCGTGATTGGGAGTCCCATAGGGCTGCGCACAATTGGCCCAGCATCGTCCGGGTTTGGCAGTCATTGTAAATAAGAATTTGTTCATAAACTGACTTGCCTAGTTAAATAAATAAAAATTTCCCTCTTTAGAAAGAACATAAATTACATAATGCTCCCCTTCGCATGCTAGATAGCTCAAATCCAGGGGAGAGCCCTGCACGTGCATGAATTTTAGCAATAGCCTACCCAGGCCCAATTACTTCTGCCAAATTTAAAGGCCCAGCCCTACCCGAAACCAGAAATAACTTCCCTCACTTAGTAAATCCATTAGCTGCTCCTCTTTGTCCGTCTCGCGCTAGCAGCACGCTCTGCATGCACTATGCTAATAGCGGCTCAGTCTGCGTAACCATAGCAACGGCTCCGTTGGGCTGCTCTGCTCAATGACGAGAAGTGTTAAAGCCGTTTTTTATTTATTTTTATTTTACCTTTATTTAACCAGGCAAGTCAGTTAAGAACAAATTCTTATTTTCAATGACGGCCTGGGAACAGTGGGTTAACTGCCTGTTCAGGGGCAGAACGACAGATTTGTACCTTGTCAGCTCGGGGGTTTGAACTCGCAACCTTCCGGTTACTAGTCCAACGCTCTAACCACTAGGCTACCCTGCCGTTGATCAATCATTTCAATGCAGAGCTATAGGGAGCCCTCCGCATGGATACAAAATCTGGGAGGCGATGCGGCCTCCGCAAGATCTGCATCACACCCTCTATACAGAGCCTCCGGAGGCCGCATGTAACAATGCTGGGAGCTCCGTACCACTCCACATTGACATGATTGGTTGATGGTAGGTGGGGGCCCGTATAAACACAAACGCACTTCCTTGACAACAACTCTGCTCTGCTCCTCAAGATATGAATGCCCTGACTTCTGCAGAGACCGCATCGCATTAAATGCTCTACGGCCAATTCAGCTGCCAGATTAACCATACATTGGCTTTTAGCTACTTTTTGTCACTCTAAACTTCTACAAAACTCAAGGAACATTATTTGTGAAATAAGCTCTCCCGTTATATTTGAAGCACTTCTGGCACCATGTTATGATCTTAGATATGACTGTACGGAGCAGAAAAGCACAAGCAAATGGCTCAGCTTCAACATGTTACTGATCAATTTAGTGATACCCGAGCCCTGCCCGTACCCTAGTTATTGATGGGGGTAAAAACAGGCCTACCAGGCTCTAACCGATGTATAATGTTAGGGCCCATCAGGCTTGGGTCAGGTAGCAGAGCTCTAATTCAGATTCTGACAGCTAGGAAATAACACATTGTGGCCTTCCGAACCTCGTAAAGATAATGCTTTTGACACCCCTGCTCTAATATATTTGGAACTTAGGCATAGGTTAACTTCAGTATCATTCATCCACATGCATTATCAGTCACACAATCACCTTCACTGTTTTTCCACTTACTCCACTCCAACCAACACAACGCAACTAAAACGTCCCTTTCCTCTGCCATCTCAGAAGGGATCAAGCTAAAAAGAAAATACAACACTCCAAAACATACAAGAAGTACAATTACATTCATCTGGCCAACATTGTGGTCATCATAGCAGGTGTCCAACTACTGTCCAATAGTACTTGCAAACACTAAGGGACCAGTTGGAATCCTCACAATACAACTTCTTCTGTGACAAACAAAATCATCCTGAGTCAGTACATCAAGGTATTATGGACTGACTGAGAACACAAAGGACGCCCCAAAGTACCACAATAACACAGGAGTGCAAACACAAGCATGCTTATCTTTCTCAGCAACAGTATCCTCTGCATAGTCATGCAATAAGCATCCCAAAACAAACATCTAAGTAATACCCATTTGTAAAAATAAAACAACTTTTTTTGTTTGTTGATTAAACCAAGCAAGTCTTCTTTCCCCAGGAATCAGTTTCATCTTAACACCTATATCCACAGTTTTCTGGCAATGACTTCATGACATTCTTCACTACTGAAGAAGAAAATAAACAAAATTAGTGCCAGACAGGGAAAGAACCTACAATCTGCTTCTGAAACCCTACAACACACATAGGGAGCGTCATATCTTTATTCAGAACCCTCCATGTATGGGCAGAGCAATAAATAAAACAATAAAAAGGGATTGAATTGACTGTGGAATCCATATTTTTCATACTTACATTCTGTTCCAGCTTGGTGTACTCTGCGCCTTTGGGCCGACGTCCCGATCTCGACCTCTTTCCCTCGACGCAATAGGCAATGATCTGACAAAAACAGACAATAATAGGCCTGTGTCACAACTTGTTTAATTGACTGTTCTCTTACATGTTTTTAGCTAACACATTCATATCACTAGTGTCTTGGATGTGCTTGTTCTGGAGGTATCTTTTTATGGACTAATTCATATACTGAAGAAAAATATAAAAACGCAACATGCAACAATTTCTGAGATTTGACTGAGTTACAGTTCATGTAAGGAAATCAGTCAATTGAAATGCATGAATTAGGCCCTAATCTATGGATTTCACATGACTGGGCAGGGGAGCAGCCATTGGCCCACTCACTCGGGAGTCAGGCCCAGCCAATCAGAATTAGTTTTTCCCCACAAAAGGGCATTATTACAGACAGAAATACTTCAGGTTTATCAGCTGCAGGTGGCTGGTCTCAGATAATCCTGCAGGTTTAGGAGCTGGATGTGGAGGTCCTGGGCTGGTTACACATGGTCTGTGGTTGTGAGGTCGAGTGGATGTATGGCGGCTTATGGTAGAGAAATAAACATTAAATTCTCTGGCAACAGCTCTGGTGGACATTCCTGCAGTCAGCATGCCAATTGCGAGCTCCCTCAAAATGGAGACATCTGTGGCATTGTGTTGTGTGACAACACTGCACATTTTAGAGTGGCCTTTTATTGTCCCCAGCACAAGGTGCACCTGTCTAATTATCGTGCTGTTTAATAAGCTTCTTGATATGCCACACCTGTCAGATGGATGTATTATCTTGGCAAAGGAGAAAAGCTCACTAACTGGGATGTATACAAATTTGTGCACAACATTTGAGAGAAATGTGTTTTGTGCATATGGAAAATTTCTTGGGTATCTTATTTCAGCTCATGAAACATGGGACCAACACTTTACAGGTTGCGTTTATATTTTGGTTCAGTATATTAATGAATGTATTTTATATAGAATCTCAGACGCTCATTATGACCAAGAATCAAAAGCTGTAATGTGTAAATCGATATTAGCCAAGTACCTTCCGCTTGTTGTGGTAGCTAATGTAGAGCACTGCCACCAACACAGCTGAACACACAAGATAAGCAAAGAAGTGACTGCTCTCTGCCTCATCACGTGTGCCGTGGGTTTCCTTTCCAGCCGGGTCTACTGGTGCCGTTTCCTTTCCAGCCGGGTCTACTGGTGCCGTTTCCTTTCCAGCCGGGTCTACTGGTGCCGTTTCCTTTCCAGCCGGGTCTACTGGTGCCGTTTCCTTTCCAGCCGGGTCTACTGGTGCCGTTTCCTTTCCAGCCGGGTCTACTGGTGCCGTTTCCTTTCCAGCCGGGTCTACTGGTGCCGTTTCCTTTCCAGCCGGGTCTACTGGTGCCGTTTCCTTTCCAGCCGGGTCTACTGGTGCCAGTGTCGTTTCCTTTTCAGGAGAGGCTACTGGTGCCAGTGTCATTTCCTTCTCAGTAGATACCCCTGCTTCTGGTTTATTTCCAGTAGATACTCCTGCTTCTGGTTTATTTCCAGTAGATACTCCTGCTTCTGGTTTATTTCCAGTAGATACTCCTGCTTCTGGTTTATTTCCAGTAGATACTCCTGCTTCTGGTTTATTTCCAGTAGATACTCCTGCTTCTGGTTTATTTCCAGTAGATACTCCTGCTTCTGGTTTATTTCCAGTAGATACGCCTGCTTCTGGTTTATTTCCAGTAGATACTCCTGGTGCTGACATGTCCTTTGCAGAAATGTTCTGTGCTGGCATATCGCTTACAGGTAGAGAATTTGGTAACAGATCCTTTGAGTCTCCTTGAAGAGGACCTATAGATTAAAACAATTAAATGAACACTGAGCTGATTTCAAATGTTTTGAAAAACATTTGCTGGACTGCTTAGTGAAAACTAAACTGACCGCAGCACTTATTTATAGTAAGACCTGGAGCTACCCCACACCCGAATACATATGAGGAAGAAATCTGCAGCAGAGTACAGTGTGTTTAAACCAAAATGTGAATAAAAAAAACTAATGTGGCACTGGCAGTATAGAGTCTGATTTTAGCTAGCTCCCGCCATTCAACAATTATTTGATCAGATTAAATAGCCAGTTCAGTATAACATTAGGACACTAGCAAATCTAGCTTTCAAAAACACTTCTCCGCAGGGTTTTCAGCAGTTAGCGTTGCCCACGGTTGCCTGTGTTTGAACTACAATTTAGACGCTGTGTTTTAACGTTTAGAAATGTAAAAAATCACCACTTGCGAAACATATGCTGATATGCCCCTTATCTTTCATATCAGTGAGAAAGATACTTTCAAATTAAAATAAAATCAAAATACACTTTATGTAGTTTGTACAGATCCACAAACTGTGTGTGCCTCCAGTTGACAAACTACACTTCCTCCCCAGTTACGCTTACACACAAGTGTTCGGAGCACACTAGATAGTACAGGTGAGCACCTCTTGTGAATCGCAGACTACTACCTTGCCCCTAGCAAGTCTCTCAGAGGGCCCTCTGTTGTCACCTGTTGCTGATGAAACTGAGGGTAACTTCCAGAGAATGGCAGGGGATCAATAAACCCATGACACACTCGTGACTTAAATGATGCAATTCATGTTCCACTTTTAAATAATAAAATGAGCATGAAACTCAAATGAACAAATATCCTGTCGTTTTACAAAATGTAAACCTCAGTAACATTTAATTTGGGAGGTATTTATCTTTTACGTGTCAAGTCTTGACATCAGACGTAAGCAAATGCAGGTGTCATAATTAGGCACGACGTCTCCATTATTTTGCATCAAGTTGCGCAAACTCGTGGGATTCCACTTTACTAAGAAGCCGGCAGCATTGCAGGCTCAGTTAAAGTTCATACCGGAGGGGCTAATTAGTCCTTGCACCCTCAATAATTTCCGCTCCCTCAGCTTTCTCAGATGCCTGAGTGAATGTGCAAATGGAGGGGCGAGGGTGATTTGGGATTCAGCCACCGCCTTCAGTCTGTCCACGGTAAACAAGCACTGTAACATATGGCCAGTGTGGGAACAAAACCCTATAAAAAGGGGCCTCCTGAGTGGCGCAGCGGTCTAAGGCACTGCATCACAGTGCTAGAGGCGTCACTAGACCCAGGTTCGTTGCCGGATTGTATCACAACCGGCCGTGATCAGAGTCCCATAGAGGTCGGCGCACAATTGGCCCAGGGTCATCCGGGTTAGGGGAGGGCTTTACCTGGCTCACCACGCTCTAGCGACTCCTTGTGGCGGGCCGAGCACCTGTAGGCTGACCTTGGGCGCCTGTAGGCTGACCTTGGTCGTCAGTTGAACAGTGTTTCCTCTGACACATTGGTGTGGCTGGCTTCCGTGTTAAGCAGGCGGGTGTTAAGAAGCGTGGCTTGGCATGTTTCGGAGGACGCATGGCTCGATCTTCGCCTCCCAAGCCCGTTGGGGATTTGCAGTGATAAGACAAGATCGAAATTGGGGCGAAAAAAGGGGATAAAATATAAAAAATATATATCTAATACAAAAAAATATATATAAAGACGTAGTAATTTTAGCTTTTTCAAAATTGTTGATATGAAAGATGCATTCCTTAATGTTTCCAAAACCGTTCTGCAAGCGATGCGTTTTAACGTTCAGAAGGAGTGTCTGGGCTGTTAACAAATTTACACTGGACAGAAGATACTACAGATGGGCTACAAAAACCATGTGCGCTTCCATCGGACAGAAGTCAGCGTGTTGTTGTTATTCTGGTTGGCCAGATTTACTAGCAAGAATGACAAGAAACTGTCATGTGGGAAATCGTAAACTGCTCGTTTCAGCTCGTTATTGATATCATGTCTTCTTTTGACTGATTTCATGTCAAAGCTAATAAGGCTAAAATTCACTAGCTTGCTAACTAACAACTGTAACAATGTATTTTAGAGATGTGGTCGTTGTGCAAATGTATTTATGTTTTCAATAAACATTGGAGAAGAAATATAGCTTACATGTATTTCTGTAGAGCCAGAGTGCACTCTGGGCGTTAGTAAATTCACTCTGTAGAGCCAGAGTGCGCTCTAGGCGTTAGTAAATTCAGAGTGTTGTCAGATTGTCCATTCATAAATTCAGAGTGTTTCGCTTTAACACACTGGACGCTCTGGCCGAGGAGTAGGGTTGATCGAGGGTTAGTTGGCTACCTTCCTTGCTACCTACCTAGTTCCAGACAAATGAGAGAACACCTCACTCTGGCCATTTTACTATCCATAGTAGAGGTGGTTTATGCTATCTACAGCGTTGGTGACTAACTGTGCTGCTAACAACAATATAATTACTTTTTTTGCCAGTATTTACTCATACCAGCCATATTCAACGGGTGTTGTAAATTCATCAGTTATTCTACGCTCTGGCACACTCAAGTAGACTGGACACATGAAATGTTTAACAATGCTTTTTTCTAATAAAAAGTAGTTAATTGCATCCGTGGTGGAGCCCAGTTTCATAATATTACCATATATCCCAGCTGCCTGCCGTAGTTTTGAAGTAATCACGAAAAAAAACAGGCGTTATTTTAGGGCCTTTTTGACCCTGCCAGCTGCTATTAGTTCTATTGAGCACTGTGGCACCAACTCGCCTTTCGAACATTCTAATCCAATTTTGTTGTACTATGTAACAATGGCAGCGTTGCTATAGTTGGCAATGGAGACCTGCTCACGTTGTTTATAGTTCAAATGTAAACAACAAAAATTACTCATGTTACTCTGAGGTCGTCCCATTGTTTACTATAGGGAAATATAGGTATGTCTGTATTTTGCCAAATATGTCGCAATATGTATATTTAGATTTGAATTAACTGTACACCATTTTAATCATGAGAATCTCCTCTCTAATTATGTAAGGCTGGGCAGTGTATCTCGTTGTCATCAAACGCTAGTCCAGAAATAGTCAGAAGTTACCATTTTTTCCCTACTTCCTCGTTATGCAGACAAGCACACTTGGCACCATTGAGGTGCGGATTTTTACTTTCTACACAAGTTGTTATCTTTTCAGTTTCATCCTAAGAACAGATTGTAGTGGTAAAATAAAAAGGGATACATGTTTTGGTGCCTTTTAGACTAAATGGAATTCTAAGCTTCACTCCAGTCAAAACAGGCTCTGCGAACGTTCGATTCCATTTTTCAGCTTTGGGTGAATTTTGACTCGTTCGATTGTCCAGCCTAACTCAAGCTTCATGTCCAGCAGATGCATTCGACTTTTTGCGTTCCTGCGGAAGTCACGCCTCGATCAACCCAACAGTGTTTTTGCATTTTGGTACACCAGAGGTACATTCATTTTCAATGGAACATTACGTTTGCCTTGCAGAAGCAGTTGTCCCGTGTGGTGCATACGTTGGATTTATCAAACATATGCATCAAACGGCTTGACAGAAATGGTAGAAGGTGAATGTTGAACTTTTGTTGCACACATATCCAGATGATGCTGTGTACCATTTTGCGCAATGATGCTGTCGGTGTGATCAAGGTGTCATTCATTGTCAATGGAGCAGTCTGCAACGCTACATTTGGGATGCCGCACCCTGTGTATTCCGTGTACCGTGTGCAATCAATATTTTCAACTTGTGCACTGCATGACTTTGCGGTGGTACAAACGCAAGATCATAAAAGTTCCCATGGCGGGGGTGACACCATACAGTTCCAAATGATGATGACTATTGTGTAGTTAGAGAAGAGACTGGCTGAACGACTAGAAAGTTGTCTCAGGTAAGAATGACAGACAATTCATCATTACTACACTTGGGTAGTGTGCCCTGTTGGCTAGTTTTCAGGAAACCAGCAAACAGAATGGTGTGAGAAATTAATTACACACAACTGTCCTGTGCACAATTTAGCCTGCCATCATGCAGGACAAGCTAGTGATTTGAAATCAGTAATCTATATCTGAACAACCAGTTCAATTTATTGATGTCTCTAGTGATGAGTGACAGAAGAATAGAAACAAACTAGATGAATTGTTGCAATGCACCCTTCTGTTTACCAGCCTGTTGGTAGCTCTACCAGCCTAATAAAAAACTGGGTGAATAGGATAATAACTTTAATCTGTTCATATTATTAGCTTTGGTCAAACAGGGTGAAAATGATTTTATCCCATGCTTCAAAACGCTCTGAAGCCTTGTGAAGCACATGTGCAGCAAATAAATATCTGGCAAAAACATACAGCAAAGCGCGCATGTGCCTCTGGTGGGCGTACGGCATCAGACGAGAGTGCTCTGAAATCGGAGTACATAGCCAGAGTCAATTTAAGAACGCACCCTAAGCTAAACCCAGTCCGTTTGGCCCCAACCGGTGTTTTGTCAAAAGGCGCTAAAAAGTAGTTAGTTTTGCTATAACCCATTCATAGACGCTATGTAAACTGGCCCACGTCATTGGGGTAGCTAGCTAACGTAAACTCACCTCATACTCACCTCATTCTGTACAAATGTGCGCAACCGCAACATTCAAACGAGGCTACAAAGAAAACTAATGGGACGGTGTTGACTTCAAAATCGGGGGTGTGAACTAGGTATCTATTCAAGCGGTGATCGACATGGTAATGGCTCTATAGTATTGGAGAAAAGTTGAAAAAAAACTGACCCTCCGTTACATCTTGACGTGCCATGTCGTAACGTACAGCACGCATAAAGCAACTATTTATGTCTTACAATCTCTCTCCACCAGGTGTAGCACTTCTCTCATCCTTTAAAAACAAGAAATGGACAGTGACGGGGTGAGGGAGGGATACCTAGTCATTTTTTGCGTCATTGCATGCAATCATCATTCTCAAAGCCGCTGTTTACTTCTAAGATCACTGTAGCACCGCCCTAAAAACCTGATTAAAATTCGACACAAACCTTCAAATAGGTATGTAATGACACATTATATAAACTCTTTAGTGTTGTATTTACATTTTATAGGCGACAAGTTGATAAATTGGACAGCTCAAGTGAAAAAAAGCTATTTTCCCACACATATCCTCTTTTCACTATCACGCATTAGTTTCGCTTCCGCACCTGACATTTTTTAAAAAGACCCAATGGGGCTCATTGCCTGCTTGAATTATGCAGAAACGGGCAGCGTTTAGGTCATGTAATTGATTCTGTTGGAAAGGGGAGAAATTGTGCTTTACAATGGTATTAACAATACAGTTGATCTGGAAGTATTACGTTTTGGGGGCGCTAACATAAGGGCAATTGTACTGATCAAGGCGATGTACGAGTTTACTATAGCTGTCTCATGTTCCAATATCCCTCAGATCAAATCGATTATCTAACGTATAGCCAGTCTCGGTACACAACACACATAAAACAAAGATTGACTGTTCAAAGTTATTGTAACGTTACTTGAGGTAAAGCATTTGTTTAAGTAGCGTTATATAGTAGGTATGGCATGCACCTGGTCTAGGCAAATTAAGATTAGCAGATTGAGCGCTAAATTAGCTAGCTATCTTTTAAAAATATTTTACAAAAACTCTCACCTCTGACACCACCAGACAAATAAACCAGCACGATAAACAACATAGATATTGTTCTCATTGTAGCTTTGAGGCAAAACAAACCTAGTCAGATATAAGAAATTATTACGGAAAGAGTTCCCAATAATGCTTGGCTCAAAGGTGATGACTCAAATCCTGATATAAACACTTCCTTCTTCCTCCTACTGTTCAAGTCTGCCAAAACCAAGAGTGTAATCATTAGTCCAAACAGTTCCGTTTTGCGAGTAAAACGACCGTTTCTATTGGACAAATTCAGCTAGATCCCGCCCCGTTTTTTTCCGTTTGCTTCCGTCTAAGAAACGTTTTGCAACAGAATAAGCGTAATGAATACACCTCTGATTTTACGTCACAAATGGAATCAGTGTCAAATAAAACATGATAAACTCACGATTTCCAATATCCGATTTTTGTACATTAAAAGTTGGCTATGCAACTGAATGTGATGTGCGTTCACACAACTCCAAGCGCTCGAAAATGTAGATTTGTTTTGTCTGCCAATTGCAATATTTAAAGGAATCCAGCAGAGATCAGTACAGGCTTACTGATGCTGTGATAAACCTTGAAATTGATCACCAGTATCATAGAATATCACATTAAACCATGTTTTCCAATATGTCTTAGAAGTGTATATTAGAAGAATATTTATACCGGTCTGTTTAGACGCCTATATATACAGATTAATATTACATTTGTGAAACATTTCCAATAAGCATAGGCCTGCTAGCTACTAGAGCCTCTCACAATCTGTATAGGAGAAAGGCCAGTTTGCAGCTAAAGTCTAATGGGAGATGTTTACAGACCAAAATGCTACCTGGTCTCAGAGCATTTCGTATTATTCTGTACGTAAATCCGAGACACTCCATTTAGTATAAAATGTTACATAAGACAGATGGTTACTTGGTCAGCGTGGATGGATGGGTGGGTGTATCACGCAAATGTATAGTAACCCAAAGGTTGTGAGTTCAAATTTCATCACAAACAACTATCATCCCAACACATCCCAACTACTTTTTAGCTACTTTGCAAGTTAGCTAACCCTAACACTTTTAGCTAACCCTTCACTTCTCATTTTTTTAATGTAACCTTTATTTAACTAGGCAAGTCAGTTAAGAACAAATTCTTATTTTCTCTGACGGCCTAGGAACAGTGGGTTAACTGCCTTGTTCAGGGGTAGAACGACAAATGTCTTACATTGTCAGCTCAGGGATTTGAACTTTTCGGTTTTGAACCTTTCGGTTACTCTAACCACTAGGCTACCCTGCCGCCCCACATTGATTCTGTACCGGCACCCCCTGTATATAGCCCCGCTATTGTTATTTACTGCTGCTCTTTAATGATTTGTTATTCTTATCGCTTACTTTTTTTGTTGTTGTATTTTTTTTAAACTGCATTGTTGGTTTAAGGGCTTGTAAGTAAGCATTTCACTGTAATTTCACCTGTTGTATTCGGCGCATGTGACAAATACAATTTTATATATGAGCCATAATAACAGTCAGAATGAGTAAGTAATCCACATTCTACATGGGCTGTCTAGGAGGGGTAGGGCTGCAAAAAATAAATGGAGTGCTGCTTATCTCAAATTTCAATTATGTTATTGTCTACAGACAGAACGGAAAGAGTCTACCAGATTATCAACTAAAGTAATACATGCATACAGGGTTCAAATATAGGGTCAAATATGTCATTATTTCTGTACTTATACAATCACGCCTGCTTTTTCCTGTGCTATCATTATCTTGGTGTCCATATCGATAGATATCAGGATGTTGGAAGTGTCTGGAAGGTTCCAGTGTGTTTGCTTCTTCCCTGCTTTCTCAACGTGATATCAATTGATTGTTTCCCCCCCAGTTTGACAAGACTCAGCTGGCACCTCTATGAAGACAGGTATCACTTGCTGTGAGTTTAAGAACCCCATTCTTAATGTATTATTCATACCATTTGACCTTAAAGAAGGGAATGCAAATGTACCTCAAGAATGAGATAGATGATCCAACTTTCTAAATGTCAAACACCATAATGAAGACACATTCATGACAAGAATCCACAGGTCTCTCGTTTCCAGCTGAGATGTAAAATACCTCTCATTAACATTTGGATGATTACCACTCCCACAATCTCAGGTTGTGTGCTCAAACAAGTTACATTTTATTGATGATTCCGTAAGGAAGATTATCTCAAGGCTTTTGCACATATTGAATGTTTACTTTGAATGTTTACTTTGCTGCGCCTAGGAGGATCTAGAGCTTTTTATCGCACAAATTGACAAACAGCTCCATGGTAGTAGTCAGACCCCACTGAATCTCTCAGCATTTGCATATGAATGTGTTCACAGTAAGATCGGCATGGATCCCAATGTAATTTAATATGACACCATAAAATAATTATTATATTTGTCCTATTTCACGCAACTAGCAACTTTTCGTTCACTGGCCCAACACTCCAACCGCTAGGCTCTGCTGACAAAATACATAAGAAACCTTTACTTAATAAAAACAATGGATTTCTTAAACCAAACCACCTTGAAGGATCAAAAAATGCTCCTTATGGGATTTGAACCAACAACATTGTGAAACCTGGTCTCAGCACATTTCGTATTATTCTGTACGTAAATCCGGGACCCTCCATTTAGAATTATATTTACATTTCGTATGGTATGAATTAAATTGTATGATATGTTACGAACTACAATTTGTGTTATATGTTATGAATTTGCAAAACTTGATATACACTGAACAAAAATATAAAACGCAACATGTGAAATGTTGGTCCCATGTTTCATGAGCTGAATAAAATATCCCAGAAATGTTTAATACACACAAAAAGCTTCTCTCAAATTTTGTGCAGACATTTGTTTACATCCCTGTTAATGAGCATTTCTCCTTTGCCAAGATAATCCATCCACTTGACAGGTGTGGCATCTCAAGAAGCTGATTAAACAGCGTGATAATTACACAGGTGCACCTTGTGCTGGGGACATTAAAAGGCTACTCTAAAATGTGCAGTTTTGTCATACTATACAATGCCACAGATGTCTCAAGTTTTCAGGAAACGTTCAATTGGCATGCTGACTTAAGAAATGTCCACCAGAGCTGTTGTCAGATGATTGAATATTCATTTTTCTACCATAAGCCACCTCCAACATCATTTTATGGATTTTGGCAGTACGTCCAATCGGCCTCACAACTGCAGACCACGTGTATGGCATTGTGTGGGCAAACGGTTTGCTGATGTCAATGTTGTGAACAGGGTGACCCATGGTGGTGGTGGGGTTATCGTATGGGCAGGCAGGCATAAGCAATGGACATCGAACCCAATTGCATTTTATCAATGGCAATTTGAATGCACAGAGATACCGTGATGAGATCCTGAGGCCCATTGTTGTTCCATTCATCTGCTGCCATCACCTCATGTTTCAGCATGATAATCCAAGGCCCCATGTCACAAGGATCTGTACACAATTCCTGTAAGATGAAAATGTACCAGTTCTACCATGGCCTGCATATTCACCAAATATGTCAACCATTACACACGTTTGGGATGTTCAGGATAAACGTGTACAACAACGTGTTCCAGTTCCCACCAAAATCCAGCAACTAATGCACAGCCATTGAAGAGGAGTGGGACAACATTCCACAGGCCAAAATCAACAGCCTGATCAACTCTAAGAGAAGGAGATGTCGCGCTGCATGATTTCCTTATACGCATGTTGTGTTTATATTTTTGATCAGTATAGATTTGTACAATATGTTACGAATTTGTTAAATGTATGGTATGTTACGAATTCTAGCTAGGTGGCTAATGTTAGCTTGCTTGTTAACGTTAGCTAGGGTTTAGGGTTAGTGGTTAGGGTTAAGTTTAGGAGTTAGGTTAAAGGGCTAGGGCTAGATTTAGGTTTTGGGCTCCCGAGTGGCGCAGCAGTCTAAGGCACTGCATCTCAGTGGAAGAGGTGTCACTACAGTCCCTGGTTTGAATCCAGGCTGTATCACATCCGGCCGTGATTGGGAGTACTGTAGAACGCACAATTGGTCCAGCGTCGTTCAGGTTTGGCCGGGGTAGGCCGTCATTGTAAATAATAATTTGTTCTTAACAGACTTGCCTAGTTAAATAAAGGTTCAATGTGCTAGCCAGACCTGAATATTGTAGCCTATAAGCCACTACTAGGATTTTATGTCCATGCTACCTGCATATAATAACAGGATGTTACAGTGTCTCCTGAATTCCAATCTGAATGGATCCTTCTCTATAATCAAATAGTATTATTTATTGAATTCAAGAATTAACCACTGATATTCTAACCTGAGAGGAGTCATATTAACTCCTCTGTCTAATGGGGTACTTATTTGGGTCTCTACAGTGGAGACTTGTCGATGCAATGTCTCCATGTCATGCATTTGAAATATCAAAGGGTTAACCTGGAATGAATTTGAGATCAAAGGAGGGCCCAAAAAAGAACCTTGACAAGAGACTGCAAGAATTTAATGAGCAAAATTAACATGTATTAAATCTGACCTTGTGCACATGGCAGATATCTAGTAGAGGCAACCAAATACAATACTTATTATTCGATAAACAGTGACGAGTAAGGGCTAGGGATGCACACTTACAAGGGGTGACAATAACCCCCCCCTCTTTCAATAAATATACAGTACTAATATCTGTTATTTTCAAATGGGATCAGGAAAATGTTTATAGGTAGAACGCTATTACTACATTTTTAGTTCCATCATAAGATTTAATTGTCACTCTATTATAGTTCATCAACGAGGGGCTAAGGATTCAGACTCTACAATGTTGTGCAAATAAAAACCTAAAATACTAATATCAAGAAAAATACATTCAGTTTCTGGCCTGTATGGATGAAGCAACAAATAGGATAGCATTTGTTCAAATATTAATTTTATACATTGCAGCTACATGCACTACATGACCAAAAGTATGTGGACAGCTGCTCGTCGAACATCTCATTCCAAAATCATGGGCATTAATATGGAGTTGGTCCCCCCTTTGCTGCTATAACAGCCCCCACTCTTCTGGGAAGGCTTTCCGCTAAATGTTGGAATATTGCTTTGGGGATTCAGCCACGAGCATTAGTGAGGTTGGGCACTGATGTTGGGCAGTTAGGCCTGGCTCACAGTCAGTGTTCCAATTCATCCCAAAGGTTTTGGATGGGGTTGAGGTCAGGGCTCTGTGCAGGCCAGTCAAGTTCTTCCACACCAATCTCAACAAACCATTTCTGTATGGACCTTGCTTTGTGCATGGGGGCAATGTCATACTGAAACAGAAAAAGGCCTTCACCAAACTGTTCCCACAAAAATGGAAGCACAGAATCCGCTAGAATGTCATTGTAGACTGTAGCATTAAGATTTCTCTTCACTGAAACTAAGGGGCCTAGCCCGAACCATGGAAAACAGCCACAGACCATTATTCCTCCTCCACCAAACTTTACCGTTGGCACTAGGCATTTGGGCAGGTAGCGTTCTCCTGGCAACCGCCAAACCCAGATTTGCCTGTTGGAATGCCAAATAGTGACGCGTGATTCATCACTCCAGAGTCCAAAGGCGGTGAGCTTTACACCACTCTAGCAGACGCTGGGCATTGCTCATGGTGATCTTAGGCTAATGTGTGGCTGCTCGGTCAAGGAACCCATTTCATGAAGCTCCAGACAAACTGTTGTGTTGACGTTGCTTCCAGAGGCAGTATGGAACTCAGTAGTGAGTGCTGCAACTGGGGCACACGATTTTTACGCGCTACTCACTGGTCCCTTTCTGTGAGCTTGTGTGGCCTACCACTTCGCGGCTGAGCCGTTGTTGCACCTTGATGTTTCCACTTCACAATAACAGCACTTTCAGTTGACCTGGGCAGTTTTAGCAGGGCAGAAATATGATGAACTGACTTGTTGGAAAGGTGGCATCCTATGACGGTTCCACGTTGAAAGTCACTGAACTCTTCAGTAAGGCCATTCTACTATCAATGTTTGTCCATGGAGATTGCATGGCTGTGTGCTCGATTTTATACACCTGTCAGCAATGGGTGTGGCTGAAATAGCAGAATCCACAAATTTAAAGGGGTGTCCACATACCTTTGTATATATAGTGTATGAAACAAGGTATATCTAATACTATTGCCTCATCACAAATTCTGACAGGTGTATAAAATCTGTATTCCTATGATAATGTAGCAACAATAATGCAGTGATGGATATTGACTGAAATTAATTGACATTGCTTGAGCCATGTTTTGAAGCAGTATTACATGGCTTGAAGCCAGCCTGGAATAGCCAGCATATTTTAAGTCATTCACCTGGAGTCTCTCAGTTTTATGTGTTACTGACTATAGAGAATGCAACATTACAATAGATGTATAGCCTTGAGGAGACAGTTTCATCGGCTGTTTTTGACAACTCATTACCTGTCATTTCAGTGATGGATTGGAGAAGTAGCTGAGGGTAGGCAGGCATGGCACCAGAGGCCACAGCCTCTGCCTGTGGTGACATAAACAAGCAGAGACTAATAATTAGTTAAAACATTGCTGGGAGACTGACATCTCAGTATCTCACCGCAGGGCAAAAAATTGAAACAAATCCTCTGTGTGCACATGTCCGTCAGTCTGTCGTTCGCAGTTCAGGCCATAAAGAACTCCGTCTAAGAGAGAGCGAGACACCCTTGTCTGAGGGCATTGTCCTACAGCTGTGTTTAGGAAAGGGTTCAAGTTATCGATTATGGATAACACTAATGAATGACAGCTATTGGTATTGGTTGCATACATATAGAATTAGAATAAAACTCATAATTTTGTGTACAGAGCCATATTATTTTACTCTGCTCCATCAGAACTAGGCTAATCTGTATGTTCATAGCCTCTCAATCAGAGCTGATAAGGATGCTGAACATGGTAAGCAAATGAGTGTGCATGTTGTCAACCATCGTTAGTGTGACACAGGAGGGGATACCCTGGGGAAACCAAAGAGGAGTGGATTTGGGACAGGAAGGCTGGTCAGTCTCCTACCATCTGGATGTTGCAGGAATACAATGACTAATTGCTTACTTCTTCCATTTGATTTTTAGAATACCCAAACTACCAATTATCTCAATGGCAATCTAACTGTAGCTCTCCTCTCTCTCTTCTTTGTGGGAAGTGTGGTTAAGGACAAGGTAAGGTCTAAAACATAGAGTCACAGGGCGAAGGAACTTCAATGTGCTCTTTCAAGGCTAGTACCAGAGCTAGAGTCTAATTGGACCATCCCTGGCACTGGTCCTCATCTCCAAAGCCACCAAAAACTGTAACCTACCTTGTGTATTTTTGACTAACTGAATATCCTAATTAGGTCCCAGGAGCTACATCCCATTACCTCGGAGTTAATTAAGCCTCAGCACTGTGCCAAACGGTGAATAAAAATGCAGTAAAACTGTGCGAGGGAAAGGGCTTTGGTGTGCTGGGGAGGAGGCTGACCTGCTTGTTTGTCGTTGTTATGGAACTCTACATTCCAGGATGTCTTTTATTTTTTATTTGTTTTTATATTTGGCTTAAAATGTTGTTACCTTGGCACAGGTTCTCATTTTCCAGCATGGTTAGCCTAAATTCACCCTATTAAAGATGAACTAGTGATTCTTCCCCCACTATCGTCATGATATATTTATTATCCACAACTAAACTGCCCAAAATACAACATATCTGTCACTAACCGATGAATGACCACTTCCAATATTTATCTTGAAGAACTTCATAGTGCCTCCATCAGCTGTTAAGTTTTAAAACTCCCAGCAAATACGTTCATTCCAACTGTATTTACATCTACCGGTTTGAATCTGTAGGAAATATGTACATTGTTTCAAAATTCATATAAATGTAACAATGATGTTATTGATTCATATTCAAAGCAATGTGCATGATCAGAGAGTGATGAAAATAACACTCATCTTGCAGAGTGCATGGAAGAAAAGAGAAGCAGGCATTTCTAAGAAACAATCTCAAAGGTTTATTTAACATGTCAAAAGGAAGGTCACACACTTGGGAATTTAAAAGGGATCGTTGAAATTACTGAAATAATTGGCAAAAACTATGAATTAAACTCAATACTAACATTAAATCAGGTTTTGGTTAAAAGAAGGGTTTTTTCTTTTCCTTGTTTTTTCTTAAACATTTTATACATGGGTTATTTTATACAACTGGTTCATTGGATAAATGCATCAAAAAGAGAAACCAGTTCTGTAGTAAACTTTACAAAAAAATACACTTTGTTTCATTGAGAGTAGAAAAGGACGGGATCAAATATTGACCAATAATATTTCTTCCTTTTCATCATTTAAAAAAAGTTGTTCTAATATCTATTTTTTGAAATGTAAAAGCAATATACAGCACAATAAAAGAGAAAGGAATTGCTTTTGTAGATTTAGTCAGACGATTTGGTTACCAAGGAGAGGGGCTGTGACTGGAACAGGGCATGATGGGAATGCAGGGCTGCTTGATGGAAAGGAGAGGGCGGGGAGAGCATCGAGTGGTGTAGGGAGCTGAATGGGATTGGCCGAGAGAAAATTGGTGCGGAGTGGCTGGAGTGGCTGCCTGAAGTACCAATAGGGATAGAGATGCTTGGGTGGGACGAGGAGGAAGAGGAAGAAGATGAAGATGACGAAGAAGAAGCAGATCCAGAGGGCTTGCCAGTTAGGAAATGATGGTGCAGGCGTCCCTCTGGTTTGGTGGTGAGGGACAGTGGCTGGGCCTGCTCTGAGTGGGTGGCGGCGGGCGCAGCCGGGGAGGCCAGAGCTGCAGAGGGTGTGGCTGGAGAATCCAGCATGCTGCCGTGAGACGAGGCAGGGCTGTCACACATCTTCTCTGAGGGTAGGTACTGCACACACTGATTCTTGTTCCTGATTGAGAAGTCTGGGTAAACAAATGGAAGGGGCTTCGTCAATATTGCTGTTAAAAAAGCCGACAATCGTGTCCTTCAACAGTGCCCATTTTCTTGTACACATGATAGCTGGCTAAAAAATACAAAACATTCACAGACAATGTACAGAACATGGAAAACCAAAAGGTCTCGGACAAACAGATAAACTTGAATTAATTTATTTAAAAAAAGGTGAAAATACAGAAGTGAAATTAACAACAAAATGGCATATGATTTTATAAATAAAACAAATCATCCGGAAAAACATCTGTGACCATATAAACAAAGTCGATGACACGTTAAATGCCTGCATGTAAATGAGGTTTGAGTGTTGTGCTGCAACAGACCAAACCACTGCGGGTGGAGTGGAGAGCAGTGGCCTGCAGTTCAGCCACACTGGTTCATAACAGCAGACATACCTGCCACAACGTCACTATTAGCACTGAACCTCATATGCTGCTTGTTAAAGTATAGAGGGAATAGAGGAGTTAGTAAAGAAGGAAAAAACTGAAGTCAAAAACATAAAAAGGTGTTAATGCATGTTCTATTGGACCACTGCCAAGTCACATGACCAGCAAAGTGAAGCTTGAGGTACTATTTCACACAGGCCTATTTCACACAGGCCTCTTTCTGCCCTAAATCGAGAAGTACGGTCCAAGAGAAGGACAGAGAGAAAAGGGCCCCTTACCCTCTGGTGTTGAGTCTGGCTTATTATCTCTCTTCCTCTTTTTCCGCTTTCCCTGAGCAGATAAACAAAACAATGTGTTTAGAAAAAAAACTGGTCTCTATCCAAGTGACAGCAACATGCTTCAGCACTACCTCATACAACTTCAGTGTATGAGAACAACAGTACAGCTATTATTACAGATACAGTATTGAATCATTTTTAAACCAAGTGGAAATGAGGGGGCGCTTAAGCAACCCACATTTCCCTCATTGTTAAAAGATCCATGGAAAGATGTCCTACTCACATAGTTATCTCGTGCTGACCAGCCTGGGTAGAGTTGGGAGTGGAGTTGCCTCTCTTTCCTTGCCAGCTCATAGTATTTCGCTTGCTCTTCTCTCGAAAGTGAGTGCCACTGAACACAAACATGACAAAAGTCAGAGAACTAGTCGAAGCATGTGCAGAATTTACATCCACAAATACATTCCCAAACTGTTGTGTGTGTGTGTTTGTGTGGTCAGGCAGTGTGCTGTGCTCACCCTTCGACCCAGTATCTGGTTGATGGCAGCGCTCTCCTTCAGAGTGCACTCAGCCACCACCTTGGCCCTCATCTCCTTCATGTACAGCATGAAGGCATTCAGAGGCTTCTTGATATGAGGCTTCTTGTCCTCCTCCTTCTTCGCTGGGCCCGGAGACTTCCTGCTGAGACAACAAAACACACATTCAAATGTCACTTAAAATAGTCCTTTTGTGTGAGGTCTGATTCCCTTCCAGAAGACCTGGCTGACCCATTACAAAGGTCAGGATATTCTTGAATCCTGGCCCTTTAAATGGAACTATGAATAGTGACTGGATACTCAGTCAATCATCCATTTGAATAAGATCAGAGTATAAAGAGTTTATATGTTTGTCAATAAGTAAATGTGAAGAATCTGTTAGTTAATGGTCCTTACGAATGCATAGAGGGGCTCATGTGGTCATGACTGTTGGGCTCCTGCTTGATGGCTGGTGATACGATAGCAGGATGAGGGATACCAGTCTGGTGCATGCCGTGAGGGTGGTGGGGCATCATGTGGGGGGAGAAACGGCTAGACACCAAGCTGGAAAACAACAAAGACAAACACCTGTTAAACTTTTCACAGGCACTTTTTGTCTGGCCTGTCAAGTCAACTTTGACTGCTTTGACTGTCTGGAGTCTAGACTAAAGTCATGTCCAAAGTTAGCTACATATTTTTTTTTCTTCTTCAAATAAAGGCTCAAAAACCCCTTTATCCGACCATGCCTGGAGAAAAGTGGAGTGTGTGGTAACCATGGTGACCAAGGGGCCCTGACACCTGAAACCACTTTCCTCCCTGTGTTCCAAACCATGGAGGGACTTCCACAGCTACCAGAACAGAACATTCAGATAACTGTCGGAAAATGAGAGTGGTGCTAACACAACACAATGGTACATTGTACATGGACAAAGGGGGAAATTAAGGTCTGTGCTCCTCTGCCACGCATTCCTGTTAAATACATGATTGAATGGAAAATCCTTTAATGCTTCATAAAAATCTCATAACATTTAAGACAGATATGGTCCATGATTTACTATAGCCTTGTACCGTAAGTTTGTGAGTGTGCACAGACGCTTTCCTTGCTTTACTTCCCCAGAGTCAGGTGAACTTGTGGATACCATTTTTATGTCTCTGAGTCCAGTATGAAGGACGTTCGAGGTAGTTTTCCGTGCGGTTCCCATAGACTTCCAGTCATTGCGATAATGCTAGTTAGCAATTGCGCAAACGTTAGTTAGCAACTTCCATCAAACTGCACCCAGACAAATGGCATCCACAAGTTCATCTGTCTCCAGGGAAGTAGATAAAGGGCTTCATTGCCAAAATGCTGAAGTATCCCTACAACAGTAACAAGTCAAATTGAGGATAACCCCATAGGGTAAATTTTATGAAAATAATCTCTCCAATATTTTTTGACTTAAAACTATAATCTCATACGTAAGAGGGGCGGGCCTCTTTCAACCATTACCATCCCAGCAGCCCAAAAAAACAATGAGGAAAAGAAAATATAAAACATAAAAAGTCAAGCAGACATTTTGCTACATACTGTATGAGATACTGTACATAAAGTAATATACTTGTGACAAAACTGTCAAGTATTACCTGACACACGTATCAAGTCTTGTTCAAGGGGGGCGGATGGTAAGACAAACTTTGTAACAATGTGGCAGGAACTGAGAGTGCTATTGATCCCATTGAGACCCTGATGAATATTTCATCCCATACTAGCACCGGAAGGCTCGCTACAAATCTTTCACATTTTGACAGAGGGCAGAGAGTTAAATCAGATGGGAGTTGTCGGTTCAGATTAGCTTTGATTTGTCCTAATCGATTCTTAGCCCTTTCATCTTTGTGTGTGTGTGTAACAGAGCAACTCAGAACATTGGCCTGAGAGAGAAAAGACAGTGCTGTCTACCGGGTAAGGTTTTGAATGCCAATAGTCTGTTCTTTCTCTTTGGAAGGAAGGCTGATCTCATCTTTAGAAGACTTAGCCCCCACATTCCTTTGTAGTCCCTACCCCACTGGCTGTCCATGGTTGGATACCCCTGTCCTAATACTGTTATAAACTAATGAGCAATGACAAGATCAGAAACATGACTACAGAGTGTAATGTAACCACTAGATATTGAATATCTCAATTTTTAGGGAGGGTTAGGGGTGAGACTGGGTGACAAAAAGCAGAGAGATCCACTCACCTGGACATGGACGCATTCATTGCGAGGGCGGGATAGGGGTGCCGGAACCCCCCTGGGGGGATAGAGTACATGTGCTGGCCCTGCCTGAGAATGAGAGAACGAGAGGGAGGCAACAGTGAGAAGAGGATCCGACACAGCTGAGATAGAACGCAGCAGTACTAATCCAGACCTCATCAACTGCAATCCCCTGCGTGAGGAACAGCACCATTCAAATTGATTACAAGACCCATGGCAAAACCCATCGAGTGTGAAGTATTTATCGTAAATATCTCAAATATGACAGTGTTTTAATATTTTGAATATTAGAGTGTGCTTTAACGTTTAAGAAATGCATCAGATTGTAGTCAATGTTTCTCCTATACTATAGTTGAAATCGGAAGTTTACATACACCTTAGCCAAATACATTTAAAAACTTGGTTTTTCACAATTCCTGATATTTAATCCAAGTACAAATTCCCTGTCTTAGGTCAGTTAGGATCACCACTTTATTTTAAGAACGTCAAATGTCAGAATAATACTACAGAGAATGATTTATTTCAGCTTTTATTTATTTCATCACATTCCCAGTGGGTCAGAAGTTTACATACACTCAATTAGTATTTGGTAGCTTTGCCATTAAATTGTGTAACTTGGGTCAAACATTTTGGGTAGCCTTCCACAAGCTTCCCAAAATAAGTTGGGTGAATTGTGGCCCATTCCTCCTGACAGAGCTAGTGTAACTGAGTCAGGTTTGTATGCCTCCTTGCTCGCACACGCTTGTTCAGTTCTGCCCACACATTTTCTATAGGACTGAGGTCAGGGCTTTGTGATGGCCACTCCAATACCTTGACTTTGTTGTCCTTAAGCAATTTAGCCACAACTTTGGAAGTATGCTTGGGGTCATTGTCCATTTGGAAGACCCATTTGCGACCAAACTTTAACTTCCTGACTGATGTCTTGGGATGTTGCTTCAATATATCCACGTAATTTTCCTCCTCATGATGCCATTGATTTTGTGAAGTGCAGCAGCCCCTTCTGCAGCAAAGCACCCCCACAACATGATGCTGCCACCCTGTGCTTCACGGTTGGCATGGTGTTCTTCAGCTTGCAAGTCTCCCCCTTTTCCTCCAAACATAACGATGGTCACTATGGCCAAACAGTTGTTTCATTAGACCAGAGGACCTTTCTCCAAAAAGTACAATCGTTGTCCTCATGTGCAGTTGCAAAACGTAGTCTGGCTTTTTTATGGTGGTTTTTGAGCAGTGGCTTTTCCTTGTTAAGCGGCCTTTCAGGTTATGTCGATATAGGACTCATTTTACTGCGGATGTAGATACTTTTGTACCTGTTTCCTCCAGCATCTTCACAAGGTCCTTTGCTGCTGTTCTGGGATTGATTTGCACTTTTCGCACCAACGTACGTTCATCTCTAGGAGAAAGAACACGTCTCCTTCCTGAGCGGTATGACGGCTGCGTGGTCCCGTGGTGTTTATACTTGCATACTATTGTTTGTACAGATGAACGTGGTACCTTCAGGCATTTGGAAATTGCTCCCAAGGATGAACCAGACTTGTGGAGGCCTACATTTTTTTTCTGAGGTCTTGGCAGATTTCTTTTGATTTACCCATGATGTCAAGGTTTGAAGGTAGCCCTTGAAATACATCCACAGGCACACTCAAATTATGTCAATTAGCCTATCAGAAGCTTCTAAAGCCATGGCATCATTTTCTGGAATTTTCCAAGCGGTTTAAAGGCACAGTCAACTTAGTGTATGTAAACTTCTGACCCACTGGAATTGTGATACAATGAATTTTAAGTGAAATAGTCTGTCTGTAAACAATTGTTGGAAAAATGACTTGTGTCATGCACAAAGTAGATGTCCTAACCGCCTGGTAAAACTATAGTTTGTTAACAAGAAATTTGTGGAGTGGTTGAAAAACGAGTTTTAATGACGCCAACCTAAGTGCATGTAAACTTCCGACTTCAACTTCAATATGAGATTTGGACTATATGATTTAATGCTGTGTGTTACTCACTGTGGCACCAGCCAGCCCAGAGGATGAGGGATCTGTCCCACTGCACCTGGAGACAGGGGGTAGTATGGAGAGAGCTCTGATGGGTGGGGAGTCCGAGGAATGCCTGAAGGGAACACAAAAGGGGACAGTTTAAGCATTTAGGTCATTATACTAGTCACAGTCAAGGTTATTTTCTCTAAGAAATTAGCCAATGATTAAGTCAGACATACCTCAGTTAAAGTTGAATACAAGCCATGCAATGCTTTTGGATCAGAAGCGGTATTAGGCAGCAACATGATATTCCATGAGGTTGTGTGTGTACCTGTCTTTGGGTCAAGGATCTCCGGGGAAAGGTGTGAGGGAGGGGTTCCGGGGGAGAAGTGTTCGTTGCTGTAGGTGATGAGGGGGGTCAGCGGGTGGACGTGGTGAGCATGCTGCACCACTGGGACCTTGTTGGACTGTAGGGGAGACAAGAGGAACACACAGAGGGACTTTAGACATGGGAAAGAGAGGATAGGTTAGAGCAGGGGTTTACTGGTATTCCTGGGTCTCCAAACACTCTCACAGAAATGGTCTCATTCATAACTTACAGATAACACAGTCTGGCATTTGTGACACGTTGTGCATGATGTTTGACATATTCATCGACATACATGTATAGCCTTCTGCATCATAATGTTCCAAATCCATCATGGAGCCAGTGAGCATGAAGGTACAGTGCATTCGGAAAGTATTCAGACCCCTCAACTTTTTCCATATTATTTTACATTACAGCCTTATTCTAAAAATAATAATACAAAATCGTAAATATCACATTTACTTAAGTATTCAGACACTTTGTTGAAGCATCTCTGAATGCTATTACAGCCTCGAGTTATCTTGGCTATGACGTTACAAGCTTGGCACAACAGTATTTGGTAATTTCCCCCATTCCTCTCTATAGATCCTCTCAATATCTGTCAGTTTGGATGGGGAGCATTGCTGCACAGCGATTTTCAGGTCTCTCCAGAGATGTTCGATCAGGTTCAAGTCAGGGCTATGGCTGAGCCACTCAGGGACATTCAGAGACTTGTCCAGAAGCCACTCCTGCGTCTTGGTTGTGTGCTTAGGGTCGTTGTCCTGTTGGAAGGTGAACCTTCACCCCAGTCTGAGGTCCTGAGCACTCTGGAGCATGTTTTCACCAAGGATCTCTCCGTACTTTGCTCCGTTCATCTTTCCCTCGATCCTGACTAGTCTCCCATTCCCTACCGCTGATAAACATCCTCAGAGCATGATGCTGCCACCACCATGCTTCACCGTAGGAATGGTGCCAGGTTTCCTCCAGACGTGACGCTTGGCATTCAGGCCAAAGAGTTCAATCTTGGTTTCATCAGACCAGAGAACCTTGTTTCTAATGGTCTAAGAGTCCTTTAGGTGCGTTTTGGCAAACTCCAAGCGGGCTGTCATGTGCCTTTTACAGGGTTCAGTCTGACCACTCTTCCATAAAGGCCTGAATGGTGGAGTGCTGCTGAAATGGTTGTGCTTCTGGGATGTTCTCTTATCTCCACAGAGGAACTCTGGAGCTATGTCAGAGTGACCATCGGGTTCTTGGTCACCTCCATGACCAAGGTCCTTCTCCCCCGATTGCTCTGTTTGGATGGGCGCCCAGCTCTAGTAAGAGTCTTGGTAGTTCCGAACTTCTTACAATTAAGAATGACGGAGGTCGCTGTGTTCTTGGGGACCTTCAACTGCATTTTTTGGTACCCTTCCCCAAATCTATGCCTCGACATAATCCTGTCTTGGAGCACTGTGGGACCTTACATACAGTACCAGTCAAAAGTTTGGACACACCTACTCATTCAAGGGTTTCTCTTTATTTACTATTTTCTACATTGTAGAATAATAGAAGACATCAAAGCTATGAAATAACACATATGGAATGATGTAGTAACCAAAAAAGTGTTTTGTTAAAAGTTAATGCGTTTGAGCTAATCAGTTGTGTTCTGTCAAGGTAGGGGTGGTTTACAGAAGATAACCCTATTTGGTAAAAGACCATGTCCATATTATGGCAAGAACAGCTCAAATAAGCAAAGAGAAATAACAGTCCATCATTACCTTAAGACATGAAGGTCAGACAATCAGGAAAATGTCAAAAACTTTGAAAGTTTCATCAAGTGCTATGATGAAACTGACTCTCATGAGGACCGCCACAGGAAAGGAAGACTCAGAGTTAGCTCTGCTGAAGAGGATGAGGTCATTAGAGTTACCAGCATCAGAAATTGCAGCCCAAATAAATGCTTCAGAGTTCAAGTAACAGACACATCTCAACATCAACTGTTCAGAGGAGACTACATGAATAAGGCCTTCATGGTTGAATTTCTGCAAAGAAACCACTACTAAAGGACATTAATTAGAAGAAGAGACTTGCTTGGACCAAGAAACACGCACAATGGACATTAGACCGGTGGAAATCTTTCCTTTGGTCTGATGAGTCCAAATTTGTGATTTTTTTGGTTCCAACCACCATGTCTTTGTGAGACACAGAGTAGGTGAATGGATGATCTCTGAATGTGTGGTTTCCACTGTGAAGCATGGAGGAGGAGTGATGGTGCTTTGCTGGTGATCCCGCCTGTGATTTATTTAGAATTCAGGGCACACTTAACCAGCATGGCGACCACAGCATTCTGCAGCGATACACCGTCCCATCTAGTTTGCGCTTCGTGGGGCTATCATTTGTTTTTCAACAGGACAATGATCCAGCACACCTTCAGGCTGTGTAATGGCTATTTGACCAAGAAGGAGAGTGATGAGTGCTGCATCAGATGACCTGGCCTCCACAATCACCCAACCTCATCCCAATTTAGATAGTTTGGGATGAGTTGGACTGCAGAGTAAAGGAAAAGCAGCCTTCAAGACGGTTGGAAATTAATTCCAGGTGAAGCTGGTTGAGAGAATGTCAAGAGTGTGCAAAGCTGTCATCAAGGCAAACAGTGGCTACTTTGAAGAATCTCAAATAGAAAATATATTTAGATTTGTTTAACACTTTTTTAGTTACTACAAGATTCCATATGTGTTATTTCATAGCTTTGATGTCTTCACTATTAATCTACAATGTATAAAATAGTTTTAAAAAATAAAGAAAAACCCTTGAATGAGTATGTGTGTCCAAACTGACCGGTACTGTATATTTCCCGAGTTGTATAATATCTCCTAGATATAGGACAGACACTTGTGTTGTTTTCTCATTGTTATTATGGGGTATTGTGTGTAGATTGATGAGGAAAATAAATAATTTCATCGATTTTTAGAATAATGCTGTGACGTAACAAAATGTTGAAAAAGGGTCAATGGTTCTGAATACTTTCTGAATACCCTGTATGTTGTTGGTAGTCACGTGAGTCGTGTGTGTAAAGGTGATGGTGAGCCCCTATGTCTGTGTCTGCCTGTCGCTCTTCCTCCCTGGTAAACAAAACAGGCTGTGGCAGTGCGTGTGACGGGCCCTATGATGCAATCTGGATCCCCACCAAGGCACAGTGAAAGCCTGCGGATACATGCCAACACCATTACGGCCATTTAGTGGCGGAGAGAACTGTTTGTTCAGCCTAACAGGCAAAACAACAGGGCCCAATATCCAAAAGTCACACCTGTAAGTACTCTAGGTACCTCAATGCCCATACACATGACTGGATCCCTTATCTCACGCCGCTAACTCACCCACGTTACCCATATACACATTTTTAGGATCTCTCATTGATTTGGTCTGAGTACACTACACTGGTATTAGATCTATCTTTATGGTCTATGGGAATAAAATCCTATATACACTCAAAGCACTCACAATACAGCATAAATCACAATGGGAGTTGGGAAATACACTTCAAGAAGTTTTTTGGAGCAGACTCATTGTTATTTCAGCTTTTTTAATAGAGCTGTGTGGTGCCAGAGAAACTCCAGATCCCCATAGTCTGCTAGCTAACTGCACTAGAGCTGGCCAGGACAGCCAGGAGGATGATGATGATGATAATAATAACCAGCGTCTCTACTTTCATTAGGCAGCGTTCAGCCTCAGTCATTTCCCCTGGCTGCCCCGCTCAATGGAACGCTTGTTGGCCCAACTCGTCACATGGGAGGGTCAGCAGTGGGGGGGAGAAAGGAATCTTGTTCCTCCAGACCTAACCTTTCTTCAGTATCCCTCCCCAACTCCTTCTCAACCTCTCGTCTAACCAATGAGGTCCAGGAGGGAACAAGGTTTGCATTGAGACGGCTGTACGCTCTCTTACTTCACGCTGCTTAGAATTGTTCCAAATATCAGGCATGCTTTTTCTGCCCTTTTTTATATCAGTTCCAACCTTTCCCCTTTTTTAAGTCTCAGCAAACTTGTTTCTCCTGCTCCCAAAGCCTGCTTTGATTTCAGAAATGCCAGTTGTGATGAGGATAATATGCAAAGCGAAACAAGATCAAATTAACTTAAAATGTTTAACGCCTTGTAAAAGGTGAAGTATACATTTGTTCAAAGTGCACATTAGGTG
The DNA here is from genome assembly GCF_034236695.1 of Oncorhynchus nerka. Classification (NCBI taxonomy): domain Eukaryota; kingdom Metazoa; phylum Chordata; class Actinopteri; order Salmoniformes; family Salmonidae; genus Oncorhynchus; species Oncorhynchus nerka. Next base: position 32,120,000 of record NC_088422.1, on the reverse strand, counting down.
TAAACAAACAAAGAACCCATGATACGGATAAAGCTTTCATATTATATGATGGTTGCATAAAGCATTATTGCATTATGTAGAAAACCCAGTGCTCAAATGTCATGTATACTTTAGGCAGGCTTTGTTGTTCTACTTCATGTACAATGTGATAAAATGTCTCCTATATTGTGGATGCTGTTTGAGACCTCTGGACCTGAGTGCCAACACATTTTGGGAAGCACTTCAGTGAGAATTGGAAATGATCGGCATTAATAATTTGTACTTTGGAATACACCAATCGCGTGTTCACTTCGAACGGATTTTTAAGTTTAACAGCGCCAGCTTCAACATGGATACCAGACTCTGCATTTTAGTAAAGCGTTGCCAAAAAATGCGTGGAACAGAAATATGTACTGTAGGTGTGGGCTGTTCACATGCAAAACCATTTTGGCCAGCAGCCTACCTGCTTAAACCATCTCCAGAGGAGAGGTCCCTCTTTGGTCTACCTTAAGGGACATAGATGGTTACCTCATCAACTTCTACTGGCTTATTAGGTACTGACTGAAAAGTAAGTAAGTCCCTCCCACTAGATCTGAATATTATGAGTGGCTACAATTAAATAAGAAAACTTTTAAAAATGAAGGCAATGGTATTATACTTCTTCAGTCTGTCACCTGAACGTTCAGCTGGAATGCAGTTCAACAGTAATTACCAGTTAGTAAATGTGAAATTCCCACAAGTCGTCTTAACATGTAAAAGTGATTTAAAAAAAATACTGATTAAGTTAGTTTAAGATGTTGGGGGGGGTTCTAAGCTGACATGGAATTGTTTTATGAAGGTCATACCATGGATCATTTAGCCATTTGATTTTGAATTTTAGGACCCCTTTAAGTAGGCCTCAAAAACATTAAATTTGTTCAAATATTGAATTTGGCCTTTACTACTATAGCCCATAGATTAATACATTAATGAATTGAAAAATAGTCAAAATAATACATCATAAAGAAAAAGGTTTTGAAGTGTCTGTCCTATATCTAGGAGATATTATAAAACTGAGGAAAAATACAGTACTAGTCAGAAGTTTGGACACACCTACTCATTAAAGGGTTTTTCTTTATTTTTTTACTATTTTGTACATTGTAGAATAATAGAAAACATCAAAGCTGTGAAATAACACATATGGATTCATGTAGTAACTGTCATGCCCTGGTCGAAGTATTTTGTGTTTTTCTTTATGTTTTGGTCAGGCCAGGGTGTGACATGGGTTTTTGTATGTGGTGTGTAGCTTAGTGGGATTGTAGCTTAGTGGGGTGTTCTGGGAGAGTCTATGGCTGTCTGAAGTGGTTCTCAATCAGAGGCAGGTGTTTACCGTTGTCTCTGATTGGGAACCATATTTAGGCAGCCATATTCTTTGGTTGTATTGTGGGTGATTGTCCTGATGTCCTTGTTAGAGGTTTGTAGACACATGTATAGGCTGTTTTCGGTTTTCGTTTCATTTATTGTTTTGTTGAGTTTGTGTGTTGATTCGTGTTAAGTTGTTTTATTAGACATGGATCGAAATCTACACGCTGCAGTTTGGTCCGACTCTCCTTCACCAGTAGAAAGCCGTTACAGTAACCAAAAAAAGTGTTAAACAAATCAAAAAATATTTTCTATTTGAGATTCTTCAAAGTAGCCACCCTTTGCCTTGATGACAGCTTTGCACACTCTTGGCATTCTCTCAACCAGCTTCATGGGGGATGCTTTTCCAACCGTCTTGAAGGAGTTCCCACATATGCTGAGCACTTGTTGGCTGCTTTTCCTTTCCTCTGCAGTCCAACTCATACCAAACCATCTCAATTGGGTTGAGGTCAGGTGATTGTGAAGGCCAGGGCATCTGATGCAGCACTCCATCACTCTCCTTCTTGAATCAAATAGTCCTTACACAGCCTGTTTTGGGTCATTGTACTGTTGCAAAACAAATGATTAGCCCCACGAAGTGCAAACCAGATGGGATGGCGTATCGCTGTAGAATGCTGTGGTAGCCATGCTGGTTAAGTGTGCCTTGAATTCTAAATAAATCACAGACAGTGTCACCAGCAAAGCACCCCCACATCATCACAAATCCTCATGAGAGCCAGTTTCATCATAGCACTTGGTGGTTTTTGCGACTGCACTTGAAGGAACTTTCAAAGTTCTTGACATTTTACATATTGACTGACCTTCATGTCTTAAGGTAATGATGGACTGTTATTTCTCTTTGCTTATTTGAGCTGTTCTTGCCATAATATGGACTTGGTCTTTTACCAAATAGGACTATCTTCTGTATACCACCCCTACCTTGTCACAACACAGCTGATTGGCTCAAACGCATTAACTTTTAACAGGGCACACCTGTTAATTGAAATGCATTCCAGGTGACTACCTCATGAAGCTGGTTGAAAGAATGCCAAGAGTGTGTAAAGCTGTCATCAAGGCAAAGGGTGGCTACTTTGAAGAATCTCAAATAGAAAATATATTTTGAATTGTTTAACACGGTTTTGGTTACTACACCATTGTGTCCAAGAGTGTCTCCCCTTTCTACAGTGGGGTCATATTAGTTTGTAGCCCAAACGGTTTGGAAGCAACAGACAAATGTTGGGACATCAACATTAGCATCTTCAGATTAGTCCCGTGGGGCTTGTAAGAGCAAAACAGAGAACACCACCGTGTTGGTGAGAGTCTTCCCTTTCGATAGAGTGATCATATCAGTTTGATGACCAAACCGTTTAGATGCTACAGTGCTTTTTGTGAGAAGACCAAGATGTCTCCTGGTCTGACAAACAGCGCTGTAGCTCTGCCACTTTCCACCGCAGGGCGACATGTGGGGATGCAGCTGATTGAGACGCAGCCCATTCAAAAAGCTAGACACTGTATTTCTAGCTTAAACGGACAGATTTTGATGGGGATTTTTTTTCTTCTTATGCTGCGTTTAGATGGTACGAGGTAGACAGCAAACCAGATGTCATTCTTTTCAATGAGACCCCGAATGTAAATGCTGTAGAGGATGGCGGCGGAAGACGAGACTTGCCGCCAGAGTTCAAATATTTAAAGCTTTGCCGTCTGCTGCAGCATTTGTTTTCTACCGGATGTTGATTTGCACTGTTTGTTTACTGAAATCTCCGTAGCAACACATACTGTCGTGCTGGCTTGCTTTTGCTTAAAACCCTCTTTCTTGCTTTCTTGTCCCGCTTTGCCAACAGGTAGTTTTTGCATCCCTCGTCTAAACGCAGCATTAGATTCCAGGTGTGTCAATAGACACTAGGTCAATAGACTCTAGCCCATCAATACCTCTATTCATCCTCTAATAACCCTCCTACCCATGACAGCTTCACATGCTTGGCTTCATGATCACACGGGCAAGGAACATAAGATATGTTTCAAATATAAACATCTACATGACGGCCGGGACAGAGAAAGTGCAATCTGGAGCCAGATGGGCTCTGCATTGACCTGCCTACATGTTGAAAACTGCCCAATCCACTGTACCAAAACACAATGCCTTCACAAATGGCGTGTGGCAACACTGACTAATGATATTAGATTTGAGTCGACACGGTAACAGGAAGAAAAGTTGCTGAGCCAGTGCAGAGACAAGGTCGCTGTCTGTTAAGCGGTATGAGGTGAAGTAGGCCGAGGTGGCAGTACCTCACTGGGCCATTAAACTTGGAACACTGCTAAGAAAACCACACTCCTTGGTCAATGTGGGTGTAGGGGTGGATTTCATTCAAGCAAACATGTTTTTGGATCCTGCACATCTGAATTGAATTACTACGCAAACAGCCGATGGGGAAAGAGAGCGCAGAACAAACTTTGTGTATGCCTTTCTACTACGCAATCCCTTCAGGGTGGGAAGCTCAGAGGCCTTTCAAAACTCCAGGAAAGAAAGAGTGAAAAGATTGCATGGCATGCTGAGAAATCCAAGCCTTGTTTGTCAATGACAAAAGGAAACAGACGTAAGAGTTGACTGACCGTGACACATGATTTTAGAATCAACCCACCAAAAACTATGCCATTAATCACAGAGGCGCTACGCCACTTTGTCTGACCAGTCATCCCCTCTGAAAGGGTCAATTGCAAGAATGTTTAAGGTTAAGAAAATGACTGTGTCACTTTTCAGTGGCACGACTCAGCACCATACTCTACAGACCAGTGATGCATAACCAAATCAGAGCTGCACTATCCTTATATGCAAATAGACCATTGCCATATATGAATGTGTGCAATTCACTTTTAACCGGACTGTCTTTACAGTATTAATGGTGGCGAGTAGATGCACTTGTTTTGAGATCAAAGCGAGAGCAGCATGTAGCCACGCATGCACATTTGTTCATATAATTTGCTAGTAAGTGAGTTATTAGCACAGTTATAGCTCATTTCTAAATCAGCAATGAGAGAGTGGTTGCTTCCTACAAGAGCACAAAAAGTATGCATTTCTATCCATCTTTGAAAAGCGAGTCAGGTAAAGATAATTTTTTCTGTCTTAAAGGGACAGTGTTGTACTTTGAGACTAAAGAAGCCAATAGGCAGAAGGTAGCATCATTTGTCTGATTTTCTGTAAAAATGGTATGGGAATAATAATTCACTTTATTTTGTAAAGTGGTTTCTTCTTGCATTAAACAGCACATTTTCAGTCACCTCCTTGTGTCACTTTCTGACCTTAGTTCCTTTGTTATGTCTTTGTTTTAGGTTGGTCAGGGCGTGAATTGGGGTGGGTAGTCTATGTTCTTTTTTCCATGTGTTTGGCCTAGTATGGTTCTCAATCAGAGGCAGGTGCTGTTCGTTGTCTCGGATTGAGAATCCGAGCCGGGAGGAGTGGTGCCAAGGCTGCGCACCAGGGCTCCAGTGCTCCCCCACAGCCCGGTCCATCCGGTGCCTCTTCTAAGCACCAGGACTCCTGTAGGTCTCCCCAGCCTGGTGGGTCCTGTGGCAGCCCCACGCACCAGGCTGTCTCTCCGTCTCCTCCCTCCAGGTTCTGCCGTCTGTTAGGAGCTGCCGGAGCCGCCCGTCAGTCCGGAGCTGCCAGAATCTCCTGTCCATTCGGGACCCACGGCTAGGGTCCCCAGTCCAAGGTCGGCGACGAGGGTCGCTGCTCCCAAGGCGCCACTTAAGTGGACCAAGACTATGGTGGAGTGGGGTCCACATCCCACGCCAGAGCTGCCACCACGGACAGACGCCCACCCAGACCCTCCCCTATAGGTTCAGGTTTTGCGGCCGGGGGGGGGGGTACTGTCACGTTCTGACCTTAGTTCCTTTGTTATGTATTTGTTTTAGATTGGTCAGGGCGTGAGTTGGGGTGGGTAGTCTATGTTATTTTTTCTATGTGTTTGGCCTAGTATGGTTCTCAATCAGAGGCAGGTGTCGTTCGTTGTCTCTGATTAAGAATCATACTTAGGTAGCCTGTTTTTCCCATTTTAGTTGTGGGTGGTTGTTTTCTGTTGGTCTCATTCCAACGACGATCGTTACACCTTGTCTGAAGGACAAGTGGATAAACAGGTTAATGTCAAGCCCTGCATATTTTTTTCCAAAAGTCTTAAGGAATGTTTGCCTACAATGAACACCCCACATTGGCTGATACTGTAGGCTGAATGATAGAACAGCTATTTCCATGTTAAAATGTTATGGGATGCATTTTCTCTATTGTTTTTGATGGTAGGCCACTTGATAGGCCTACATTATGATCACATAGCCACAGTAGTCTACTTGGCCACTGTTATAACTGTAACTTAAAGCAAGTACAGCCTCAGTGTTCACAATAAACGCATCCCAGAAGTTGCACAGAATTTTTACTATGTTCAAGTTTGCACTCAGCAGACCTGAAATTTGCTCAGTGCCCCCAACAATTGAGGGAACAAGTGCACTTTCTTGTTTATTAGTGGCTATGTACTTGGATATTAGGACCTGATTCCTATCAGTGTGTGTCTATAAAAGCAGTGTTTCTGCAGAGCCATGGAAGGACTGCAGCCTTTCCATCAGTATTCAGTTCAGGCTTCCCAAAGCCTTTGATTTCATGATGGACTCTGGTTGTTCAATGCGTAATGCAACACTGGCAAATCTCAGAGGATACCCAGTCAAAGGTCTTTCAAACTATTTTGGACTGCGAGCTAGCAGAAAGTATCTTTGGCAAACCCAACCTGTACCATTCTCTGTCGTCTTTACAAAAACTTCTACTCAGTCTAATGTGCTGAAAAATGCACGGGCACTTCATGGAGAAGCCATCTTTGGAATGGAAATCCATGTCAATGCTGAGGTCTTACCACTTCAATTCAATTAACAAGCAACCAGGTGACTGCCATACTCCACTAAGTGAATTATGACATGCTGCTGACACACGGGGAACCAAGACAGCGCTCCTGTCATCATGATTGCTCTGTAATGGGGTATTGAAACACAGAGAAAATAATTATTCTACCTTTGTCAAATTCAGAACAGGAGGCCATATTTGAGCTGAGAGTACTGATCATCTGATGACTGAACTGGGCAGATAGACACGGAAGTCAGGACTATAAGACCTCGTTAGGAAGTCACATTACTTCGTAAACTTGCTTAACAGTGAGTCACTTGTTACCAATGACATGTCTAACATGTCATCAGTAGGAATGGTAGAATGACTTGAATGAGCGGAAGTGTGTGCTATTGACACAGCTTGATCACCACGGTGATGATTAGGCAGAGTTAGTCTAGTCTGAGGAGTGTGTTATTGCTGCTGTGATCTGAGGAGGCAGAAGGCAGGCAGCTCTCTCCCTGTCCAGTCTAGTCCGGCTGGCATACCGCTACTGGTGACTGACAAGGCTGAGGCTGACACCCACAATGCATCACCTGGCCTTGCATCGCCTTTGATGTATAATACATGAATAGGCAGCTCTCTGAACACAGGGTGTGATATTGGGGCGGTGGGGTGGTATTCACAGACAAGCTTGTTCCCTTCTCCATATCCAGCCCCCCACCCCAACTCCAAACCCCACCCCCATACTACCAAAAGCAATACCAACTGAATGCTAAATAAACCTGTCGTCTCGTGAATAATTGAGGATCTCGGCCGGAGCAGGCTCTGATTAGCATACGGGCCTTATGGACCCAATCTGCACAGCAGCGACAGGACAGACAGCCTTCCCTGTTTCCGGGCTTCTCAAATGCACAGAAGGGTTTCATTTCTATTTCAGACTCCTCTCACTCCTGGTCCACTAACACAACGAGAGACCAGCTCCATCATTCATTACAATGCACATTGTCTGCTGCAGGCCAGGCACCGTGAGGGACAATTGGTGATCTGAGGCACCAGGAATATGATCATAACCAATGGCATCATCATCTCATCACTGCTGTAGTGCTGCAGCTAAATATTAAATCAGCAAAGACACTAAGGGGGAGAAGGGCTTTGAACAAACACATTTGAGGGCAGATAAGTCGTATCAATTAAGAGCCATATGTGCATGAACAGTGGAAGATACTTGACGGTCATCCCCAGAAGTCCCACATAATCAATACCAAACAAAAACTCGTCTCCACACCAGCCGTCATGAATATACAATTATAACATGTAATGAGTGCTTGCAGAAGAGAGCAGGAATACATAAAGATGCTGCTGTCCCCTGGCTCCCTCTCCTCAGGTCCCTCTGACTGGCTGGCCCTGGCCCCTGGGCAGTAATCCCTGGACCCCCACGGACCCCATCCGCTCCCCCTGCTCTCATTAGTGCAGTGCTGGGGCCCTGCAGGCCTGGGGAGCCTGCCGCCTGCTCCCCCTCTCTGCTGCTGGGGTAATGAGCACATAATCAGCCTGGCTCCCTGGCAGCAGCTCACCAGAGGGGCACGTGGGCATATGGCCATGGTGTGTGTGTGGGTGGGAGGTGGTGGATGGTGGGGGTAAGGGCACAGTGGGGTGTTTCAGTCTGAATGGGTATCAGAGGACACTTCTGCTCACACATCTGATGACCTTGTCTCTCAGATCACCTGATTTTCTCTTGGCTACATCCTCTTCTGGTTAACATGACCACTCTAAAATACTCTGTGGACCGAAGAGATTTAGCTGAAGGGCAAGAAAATATAAACGAGAAAGGAGACAGTGACTTGAAATGGGAACAAGCAAACTGTCCACTACAAAATTGAAAGTTAGGCAATTAAAATAAGTAAATATTCTCCTTCAAAATCAACTAAATCCTTCACATCTGAATGTCAAAGTCCTGGTCCTCATTCACTATAAGTCTCTCGCTATCAACCTTCCTGGTTCAATGGACATTCAATAAAGATGAAGGTCGCACAAATATAGAAGGCTCGTCACAGAGAAACATTAGTAGGTTTCTTTTATGCGAATGTTGAGTTCAGCCAAGGTAGGGCAGCATGGAACCAAGCCAAAGACCTCAGGTTCCTCGTCAAGTCTTCAATAGCCCCTTTCATTTCCTCCTAATTCAATTGCAATTACCCTGCTCCTTATTCACATTTTTTTGCTGCCCTAAAATACAGGCCCGTGCATTTCATAATGTCATATATTAAGTAAATAAAATAAAATCCATTGGCAGGAACAAAACAGGGCACAGCGAGCACTGTGTCCCGCAGACAAACGAGCCATACTCACAGCGAGTCACTGACAGGTCAGCACTGACAGGTCAGCACTCTAATAAAATATATTTAATTGGCTTCCAATTGAGAGGGAAGTCAGCCACAGAGAAGCTCTGGATTCCCCAGGGCAAGGCCTGCACTGCTCCCACTGACAACAGCTTCCCATTGACGCCACTCAATGAAGACTTTGTCAAGTGCATCATTGTGTTTATGCGATCCGACAAACACACCAAACTAAACAGACCCGTCTAGCCGGAATCACTAAGGTCACAGGCTGAGTCACTGTGATTATTTAACCACAGTGTGGTAACCATGGGTGGCTCGCTGAGCACAACTACCAGATCACTTCCCTAACCCCAGATCACCCAGATATGAGGTACAATACTGGGAGCCGTTACTAGACACAGTGAGTGGCTGGATGGATGGTGTGGTGTACTCACTTGGTGTCCTAGGGTGGGAGAGCGGGGGTGGCTGGATGGATGGTGTTGTGTACTCACTAGGTGTCCTGGGGTGGGGGGCGGGGGTGGCTGGATGGTGTACTCACTAGGTGTCCTGGGGTGGGGGAGCGGGGGTGGCTGGATGGATGGTATGGTGTACTCACTAGGTGTCCTGGGGTGGGGGGCGGGGGTGGCTGGATGGATGGTGTTGTGTACTCACTAGGTGTCCTGGGGTGGGGGAGCGGGGGTGGCTGGATGGTGTACTCACTAGGTGTCCTGGGGTGGGAGAGCGGGGGTGGCTGGATGGTGTACTCATTAGATGTCCTGGGGTGGGAGAGCGGGGTGGCTGGATGGTGTACTCATTAGGTGTCCTGGGGTGGGGGAGCGGGGGTGGCTGGATGGTGTACTCACTAGGTGTCCTGGGGTGGGGAAGCGGGGGTGGCTGGACAGTGTACTCACTAGGTGTCCTGGGGTGGGGAAGCGGGGGTGGCTGGATGGTGTACTCACTAGGTGTCCTGGGGTGGGGGAGCGGGGTGGCTGGATGGATGGTGTGGTGTACTCACTAAGGGTCCTGGGGTGGGGGAGCAGGGGTGGCTGGATGGATGGTGTGGTGTACTCACTAGGTTTCCTGGAGTGGGAGAGCGGGGGTGGCTGGATGGATGGTATGGTGATGGTGTACTCACGGGGGTCCTGGGGTGGGGGAGCAGGGGTGGCTAGATGGATGGTATGGTGTACTCACTAGGTGTCCTGGGTTGGGAGAGCGGGGTGGCTGTATGGTGTACTCATTAGGTGTCCTGGGGTGGGAGAGCGGGGGTGGCTGGATGGTGTACTCATTAGGTGTCCTGGGGTGGGAGAGCGGGGGTGGCTGGATGGTGTACTCATTAGGTGTCCTGGGGTGGGGAGCGGGGTGGCTGGACGGTGTACTCACTAGGTGTCCTGGGGTGGGGGAGCGGGGGTGGCTGGATGGTGTACTCATTAGGTGTCCTGGGGTGGGGGAGCGGGGTGGCTGGATGGATGGTATGGTGTACTCACTAGGTGTCCTGGGGTGGGAGAGCGGGGGTGGCTGTATGGTGTACTCACTAGGTGTCCTGGGGTGGGGGAGCGGGGGTGGCTGGATGGTGTACTCATTAGGTGTCCTGGGGTGGGGAAGCGGGGGTGGCTGGACGGTGTACTCACTAGGTGTCCTGGGGTGGGGGGAGCGGGGGTGGCTGGATGGATGGTGTGGTGTACTCACTAGGGGTCCTGGGGTGGGGGAGCAGGGGTGGCTGGATGGATGGTATGGTGTACTCACTAGTTTTCCTGGAGTGGGAGAGCGGGGGTGGCTGGATGGATGGTATGGTGATGGTGTACTCACGGGGGTCCTGGGGTGGGGGAGCAGGGGTGGCTGGATGGATGGTATGGTGTACTCACTAGGTGTCCTGGGGTGGGAGAGCGGGGGTGGCTGTATGGTGTACTCACTAGGTGTCCTGGGGTGGGGAGCGGGGGTGGCTGGATGGTGTACTCATTAGGTGTCCTGCGGTGGGGGAGCGGGGTGGCTGGATGGATGGTGTGGTGTACTCACTGGGGGTCCTGGGGTGGGGGAGCAGGGGTGGCTGGATGGATGGTGTTGTGTACTCACTAGGTGTCCTGGAGTGGGAGAGCGGGGTGGCTGGATGGATGGTATGGTGTACTCAATAGGGGCCCTGGGGTGGGGGAGCAGGGGTGGCTGGATGGATGGTATGGTGTACTCACTAGGTGTCCTGGGGTGGGAGAGCGGGGTGGCTGTATGGTGTACTCATTAGGTGTCCTGGGGTGGGGGAGCGGGGGTGGCTGGATGGATGGTATGGTGTACTCACTAGGTGTCCTGGGGTGGGGGAGCGGAGTGGCTGGATGGATGGTATGGTGTACTCACTAGGTGTCCTGGGGTGGGGGAGCGGGGGTGGCTGGATGGATGGTATGGTGTACTCACTAGGTGTCCTGGGGTGGGGGAGCGGGGGTCTTTGAGTCCGGCAGCTCCAGGAACATCCAGTAGAGGCCATTTCATCTGCAGGTACTGTGGGGTGAAGAATAGGTAACATGAAACACACATGTCTGGACACTGAAATAATACAGTAAGGACAAGCATATAAAAACATGTAGGGGGGGTGAAAACAGTGAAAAGGAATGTATTTCTTATACAATGATACCAAATCTGCTTGGTGCATACTCAAATGTACCACTCACACAATTTTACACCACATGCTATTATCGAACTTGCTATAATGTGTTTAGACCAGTCCTTCTCAAATAGTGGGGCGCGCCCGTGTGACCCCCGGGGAACTTTTTTTTTTGCCGCAGGGAGTCGGTTTTTTTTCTCCACCGAACAAGAGCACACAGCACAGAGCAGGAGGTATGAAGTGCAGATAACAAACCCTTAAGAGACACCATGGAAAAATATTTAACAGGGATGAAAAGAAAGGTGGAGAGAGACGGAGATAATGAGACAAACGTAAGTCTCCCGAAAGCTAAGACGAGGAAATATGACAAAGCGTATGTAAGCGCTTGGCTTCACTGTGACTACGGTGGGAGACGAGGAAAGACCGGTATGTTTACTGTGTCTAAAAATGTTGGCAGCGGACAACATGAAGCCAAATAAATGAAGGCGTCGCTTAAAAACATTACACCTCAATCCCGCTGAATACTGCCAACAATCGTCCCGCTTTGTGAACTCTACTTCAGTAAACCAGCACTGTTAGCATCATATTAGGTGAGGTACCAAATTGCTCAGTGCAACAACCCCACTCCATAGCAGAGGAGCGGATACTGCCTGCAGCATTAGACCTGGTCTCTGTCATGCTGGATGACGCAAGGGCTGCAAAAATAAAAGTACTTCCCTGAAACCAGTTCCCAATATGACTGGGTGAGAGATCCTTTCAATGCACCAACTCCAACTGGTTTCAGCTCTGCAGAGGAGGACCAGTTCCCAATATGACTGGGTGAGAGATCCTTTCAATGCACCAACTCCAACTGGTTTCAGCTCTGCAGAGGAGGACCAGTTCCCAATATGACTGGGTGAGAGATCCTTTCAATGCACCAACTCCAACTGGTTTCAGCTCTGCAGAGGAGGACCAGTTCCCAATATGACTGGGTGAGAGATCCTTTCAATGCACCAACTCCAACTGGTTTCAGCTCTGCAGAGGAGGACTAGTTCCCAATATGACTGGGTGAGAGATCCTTTCAATGCACCAGCTCCAACTGGTTTCAGCTCTGCAGAGGAGGACCGGTTCCCAATATGACTGGGTGAGAGATCCTTTCAATGCACCAGCTCCAACTGGTTTCAGCTCTGCAGAGGAGGACCAGTTCCCAATATGACTGGGTGAGAGATCCTTTCAATGCACCAGCTCCAACTAGTTTCAGCTCTGCAGAGGAGGACCAGTTCATTGATATGACGTCTGACTCCACATTGAGACTGAGGTTCACATCACAGACACTGAGTGAATTTTGGATGAGTGTAGAGAGGCAGTAGCCACTCTTAGGGCAGAGGGCCATGGGCATTCTTCTTCCTTTTGCAACATCTTATCTTTGTGAGACTGGCTTCTCTGCTGTTGCTGCACTGAAGACCAAGTACAGGTCCCAGCTAAACATTGAGCAGGAGCTGAGAGTTGCAGTATCATGCTTCAAACCCCACTTTGAAAAGCTGTGCCTTGCAAAACGTGCTCCTTGTAGCCATTAATCCTGACTTCCTCATTATGATTTTTTTTTAAAAATCAGCAAATTGTTTCATTCATTTTTGTTTTATAGGTCAAAGTGTTTCATATATTGTGCTCCTGAGTTAATGTTGCTGATCAATTTGAATGTATTATTTATTGATTATATTTCATTTTATTTATTTTTCAGTATCAAATACAATGGATACAATGTTATGCAGAGGTGTACTTATAACAATTTTATAGACAAATGATACTATTTACAGTCGCGGCGGAGAGTTGGGGGCGCAAAATGTTTACTTCTTCCTGGGGGGGTAACAGAAAATAATTAAGAAGCACTGATGTAGACCAACTCGCTAATACTTGTTGAGACTGAACTGCATGAAATATGGTCGAGCTATTCCAGAGCAGATGTCATAAATGGTGTGAGAGCCAGCAGAAAGACAGAACTCTGACAGACACCTGTATGAGACTCACATGTTGTTGGAGTCAGACACTGGCTTTTGGCAGAGCGGGGGAGAGGGAAGTGAACACAGCAGACTGGAGGGGGACTGTGAAATCTCCGTTTGTCAGAGAAAAAAAACAAGCGTCCAGCTGTGGGCGCCCATCGACTAGCGGGTGGGAAGGGACAGCTGGAAGGAAGCTCCATCAGAACGGGCGGGAAAGGCAGGGGTGGGGTCTCAACACTAAGCCTATGGCATCCTGGTGAATTGTTTTGGCCTTTTGACCCAAACCAAACTAATCCACTTTCCTTGTTAGCATTTTTCATCTTGTTATCATAGTCATCATTATATGGAGCATTAGTGTTTTCCTTTCATTTGGAGGGGGGGGGGGGGGCACTAATTGTTATTTTATGGCAGCCCAGCCCATGCATCCTCGCATTGGAACAGGATCATGTATACAGGAGTTGTTCTATCTCCTCCTGAAAGCAACACGTTTCAAATGTATTTTCCCTATCAGTCTTGGTGCTGTGTGGAGCTGGTGATCTGTTCCATGCAGAGCTCCACCATCTGCTTCGTGAATCTGTTTAAATACCGGATACAGCAGATTGTCATGCATGTGGATTTTCTCCATGGTATCCAACGACTTCAAATTCATTAAAAGGGTTTTCATTTCAGCTTATAATGCATTTGTGCGAGCACACATAGACATGTGGTATCAAAGTTCATCTGAATACCAACATGATTCCAACACCTCTGCATGTGTCATTAGTAATGTAACAGCATTGCTGTTTAGTAATGGATCCACTAGTTGCGAGAAGTTTAGCACATTACTCAGTAGTTTAATTTATGTTGAGTATGGCACTCCCCAAAATGGCTAGGTCAGAAGCAGGCTTTATAGAGAGAGAATGATGGTCCCTGTAACCAACCTCAGCCACCTATGCTTAGGCCTTATCAGTGGACCTTTGACTGTTTCACTGCACTGATCTAAAGGTTAAGACCATTTTAAAAGCTCAGCTGTTTCAGGGGCTAGTGCACTTAAACATACATGTGCCCACTCACTCACACACACACACACACAGACACACACACACAGACACACACACACACACATTTGACTCGTACCGTAATTGTGTCCTGCTGTTCAACTTCTCAAATCCACATCCCAGAATCAAACAAATGAAAGAGTATTTTGCATGGGAAAAGGCCATCTTGTACAATAAGACATGGCACGTTTCCTCATATTACATAAACCAAGGCTGTGGACTTTCATTAATAAATTATACTGTTGCACAAAGTGATGTATATATGGTGGGGAAAACTCACTGCACGCATGTGAAAGATGACAAAAGCCTATTCAAGGCGTAAAAGACTTATCAATCATCTGTGCAGGATTTGATTTTTAAAGCTTCATTCATCACTCCGAGTTTGTAGAGAGGAAGGAAACTTGGATGACTGCGGGTTAAAAATGGAAAAGACATTATAGCAGCAGGGGGAAAGGGAGAGAGGGGAAAAAAACATTCAGGAATGAGTTTGTCGGAGCAGGCAGAGGGTATTGTTTCCTGACAGCTGGGGTCCAATAGAGTACTGAGGGAGGAGGGAGGGGGGACCCTTATTCCCATCTAAAAGGGGGGAATTCTTGGAGTTGACATCAGCCCTTTTCATTTTCACCACACTGCTCAAGGCTGAATCGCAGGTTCCAACTAATGGGCCCAAGTCCATACAACTGTCAGAAGGCCCTTGCTTTTCGAGGCTGCTAGCTCCCCATTGAACATGTATTATGCGCTGTGCATACTGCCTAATGAATGTGGCTTTCTGGGGGGGACAAAACAATACAGTTTTCACTGTCTAATCTATGTCATTCACGAGTCCCTCCACAAATGAAACAAGCCCTATTGTGAGCGTTTGGTCTACCCTGACCATGCCTACCCCCAGCTCCCCCCCCCCCCCCCGTGTTCTCTTATTTGACAGCTTCTGGCAGGACTGGGGAACATGCCCTAGGGCACTTTTATATTCAGAAGAGTCAGCCTCCTTTAAATAATTGCCACTGTACACGATGGAGCGGCTGGTTAGAGAAAGAAACCCTCAAACTACCATCTTCCACTACCCTCCCTACAAATGTCTACTCAAGCTTACACACCCTACCTCACTGTAGTCAACTACACACAACTCACTCACTCACTCACTCACTCACTCACTCACTCACTCACTCACTCACAGGAGAGAGAGAACAGTCCAGTGGGCTGTGGTAGGGGAGACAAGGAGAGCAAGAGGGAGAAAAACAACTCAGGAATCAACTCAGGAGACTAAGTTATTCAAATGCTTCTTATAAATCTTTCCTGACACAGTCTTACACACACATACACATACACACACACACACACACAAATACAGCACATTCGGAAAGTATTCAGACCGCTGAACTTTTTCCACATTTTTACGTTACAGTCTTATTTGAAAATGGATTCAAATTTAAAAAAAAAAAATATCACATTTACATAAGTATTTAGACCCCCTGTACTTTGTTGAAGCACCTTTGCCAGTGATTACAGACTCGACTTCCTGGGTATGACGTTTCAAGCATGGCACATCTGTATTTGGGGAGTTTTTCCCATTCTCCTCTGCAGATCCTCTCAAGCTCTGTCAGGCTGGATGGGGAGCGTTAATACACAGCTATTTTCAGGTCTCTCCAGAGATGTTCGATCGGGTTCAAGTCAGGGCTATGGCTGGGCCACTCAAGGACATTCAGAGACTTGTTCAGAAGCTGCGTTGTCTTGGCTGTGTGCTTAGAGTCGTTATCATGTTGGAAGGTAAAACTTCGCCCCAGTCTGAGGTCCTGAGTACTCCATTGCTCCATTCATCTTTGCCTCGATCCGGACTAGTCTCCCAGTCCCTGCCGCTGAAAAACATCCCCACAGCATGATGCTGCCACCACCATAGGGATGGTGCCAGGTTTCCTCCAGACGTGACAAATGTGGAAAGGGGAAAGGGGTCTGAATACTTTCCAAATGAGCTGTATATTGGCAAAAGATCAGTGTTCCTCATGAAGAACTTTACTTTACTCTAAGTACGGGGAGGAAGCTTCAAATCCAAATGGGAATGACATGTTCTCTCTGCAAAATAACAGAACATTTAGGCCAGAGGTTGCTAAAATGTGTTTCATTTAGAAAATTGGTTCTCCAAGTATTCCCATGAGAGAAAATAAAAAAGAGACAAGTGATCATGTCTCAATGTAATCTAGTTATGAAATGATTCTAATGTTCAAAACAATCTATTTTTGGACTAAGACGTGGTCAATTTGCAGTGAACAAATTATTAGCATTATGTTCCTGCCCCCTGACCATCCACTCCGGGAAAAAATCAGCCCGCGGCTGAATCTAGTGTTCCCCCCCCCAAATCAATCAAAATCAAATCCAAATGGTGTTTTTGACTAGAACACAGAAACCTGGTTAGGAGACTTCATTAAATCCCCGCCAAATAAAAAAGGTACTTAAAACCCAGAAAGGATGGCATGGTAAATAGGAAGATACTATTGAAAAGGAGGTTCCCATGGCTGCAGTCTTATTGAATAGTCTGTAATAGATTGAAAACACTGCTAAACTAAAATCAGCAATTACATTTTACAGTAAACTTCAGGCAGTCCTGTAATGCTTGACAGATGTCCTTAATTTCATTAGAAACTATTTGAGCAGGCCTATGTTTGGCCTCCATCGAGATGCTGGTTTCACTGCAGAGACTGCTCTAGAGAAGAGTGTCAGTTAAAAAGCTGTGAGAGCTGTGCAAATAGTCAACTTCTGCAAATATCTGATCCATTTCCATGCCTCTCTGTCTTCCAGCCTCCAGAACTCAAAATAGACATCAGTAGAATACTGTGCTACATGTCAGAGACCCAGATGCAACAAAGGTGGCAAAGTGGCCACAGAAAATTTCCAAAAAGCCAAGATTAACTCTTTGGTTTTTCGAACAGAGAGAATACAGCATATGCTCTGGGGCATGCAGACTGCCAGAGTTGGGTTCTAATTGTTCAATGTCTCTCACAGAGCAGGGGGGGAAACATGGCCAAGTGTCTTTGTCATCTCTGAAGTGTGTGGTGCCATACTGCTGGCCAGGCAACATCAGAGCATGGAGGAGAGGAGAGGCAGATGTCTGGACATTTGTTGTCAAAGTAAATCAGACACTGCCAGAGAGAGAAATAAACAGGCCAAACTTTTCCACCAACTATCTGCAGACTTGTGTTTTAAAAAGTGTTATCAATCTGATGTCAATGGCATCCTCAGAGTCTTCTAGTCAAACAAAACTACAAAAATGTGTCTTTGGAGTGTCTACAATGTCTATTTTAAAGAGCAATCTTGTCTAAAAACCCTATTGTAGACCCATTTTTTATGGTTACAAATTACTAACCAAATGACTTTAAAATGTTAATACACTATTCTAAGATTCCAATGGCAACAGATTAATTGACAGTGACACTCCAGCTCAGACCTGCCCTAAAGCTGCCTTGCGCTGTGGCATCAAGCCCCCCCCACCCCTCTCCTCTCCAAACAGCAGGGCCAGAGGAATGCTTCCAGGGATTGCTCCAGTAGATAATGTCAATCACCTACTGTGTGGAGAGCCCCTCCCTATGGTTTTCTTTTGCCCTCCAACAGAAAACAAATGGGCCACACAGCTTGCTGTTAGAGTGAGGTGTTAATGATCCTCTACCCATATGAATAGCAGCTCCACACATTTGCCTTGTCAACCTTACACCATAGTCCACCCCGTTTATCTCCGCTCAAATCACCTGCTTATGCGAGCCATTGACACTTCCACTTGATCTATGCATGACTTTACAATTATAAGCTTGCAGAGCAAAGACAATTGCTTTAAGTAGTCCCACCTTGTCACCGAGTTTGAATTAAGACCCATTGTTTGCAGACATTGCGGGCAATTACATAGACATAGGCAAAGTCCAGCCCTCATTGTGCTAATTAGTGGTTAATTGATGGGGAAACGACAAGCAGTTCCGCTGGTCAGCTTGGCTGCTACTGGGCACGGAAATAGTTGTTAGTGGGTCGTTCCACCTCATAAAGCACAAAGAGGACCCACCATCTCAGATTGTTCTGAAATTGTTTCATTATTTTGTTGAAATATAATTTGATCTGAGAAGCTAATTTATTGCACCCAAATTGGCCATTTAAATGTATAGGATTCGTTTAATATTAATTAAATATAGTACCTAACATCTGATTTGGACTAAACATTTTTCTAACAATGAGTTAGACATGAGGAATCCAAAGAAAGGGACAAAAGCCACCCATGGACCCTCCGCACCCCACCCCAACAACGAGTATATAGTATCAATTCTGAGTTCTCTATGTCTCACATGTAGTATGGTGATGTTCATTTCCCCTGTTCAGAGAATTAGTAATTTAAGTTAGGTTTATGTCCCATCTTACATCCTGATATTACCAGGTTCTGGCCACTAGATGGTGCTGTTCTAGGTATTTTTCAAAGAATCCCCACACCTCAATGTTAAAGGGATAGTTCACCCAAATTCCAAAAAGACATTGGTTTCCATACCATGTACGCATCCTATGGACAAGGTATGACAGAAATCCATGCGTTGGTTTTGTTGCCCATTGTTTCAAATCCAATTAAGGTAAATTGTACCTAAATTACAATTTTCACGCTTCATGTCCAAATCACCCTGAAGTATCTAAAAATGTATTGTGTAACTCAAGAATTTTACTTATAGAGGATTTGGAAATGGAGCGCGCAAATGCCAATATAGGTACCATTGATTTTTTTGTGCCACAAATACTAAAGTATTAGCATTTGAAACAAAGGCCAGTTAAACAAAACCAAAGCATGGGTTGCTGTCATACCTTGTCCATAGACTGCACATAGAAACCAATATGTCATTTTAGAATTTGGGTGAAATATCCCTTTAACATTTGGACCAAACACTGGGGTGTGGGGGGATTTAAAAATGTTATAAAAATCACCTGGAACAAAACCATCTAGTGGTCAGAACCTGGTAACATCAGGATGAAGGATGGGACATAAACCTAAACTTAAATGAATAATTATCTGAACAGGGGAAAAAAACGAAATACATTACATAGGATAAATAAATAATACTCCGAGACGCATCTACACTGAACAAAAATATAAACGCAATTTGTAAAGTGTTGGTTCCATGTCATACGCACATAATGCTTATTCCTCTCACAAATTTGTTTACATCCCTGTTAGTGAGCATTTCTCCTTTGCCAAGATATTCCATCCACCTGACAGGTGTGGCATATCAAGAAGCTGATTAAACAGCATGATCATTACACAGGTGCACCTTGTACACAGGTGCAAAATAAAAGGCCACTAAAATGTGCAGTTGTCACACAACACAATGCCACAGATCATATCTCAAATTGAGGGAGCATGCAATTGGTATGCTGATGGCAGGAATGTCCACCAGCGCTATTGGCAGAGAATAGAATGTTCTGAAACAAAGCTGAAAATGTCCCAGTTCTTCCATGGCCTGCATACTCACCAGACATGTCACCCATTGAGCATGTTTGGAATGCTCTGGGTTGACATGTACGACAGCGTGTTCCAGTTCCCGCAAATATCCAGCAATTTCACACAGCCATTGAAGAGGAGTTGGACAACATTCCACAGCCTGATCAACTCTATGTGAAGGAGATGATTTGCATTACACGGTCACACCAGATACTGACTGGTTTTCTGATCCACACCCCTACCTTTTTTTAAAGTATCTGTGACCAACATATGCATATCTTTTTTCCCCAGTCGTGAAATCCATAGATTAGGGCCTAATGCATTTACTTAAATTGACTAATTTCCTTATATATAACTTATATGTAACTCAATACAATTTTGCATGTTGCGTTTAGATTTCTGTTCAGTAAACATACTACTTGTCAAACATAGAAAACTGATATTGTATACTTCTTGTTAGAGATAAAATTATACTTCAACAAAATAATGTTGTGGGAATGCTAATATCTGTTTCTAACTACAGAAATTATTTCAGAACAATCGGAGATGGTGGGTGTCATGGCTTGCTGAAATAACATGGAACCCCAGCCCATTATCCAGTCTGACTCTCTGCAGTAAAGTGGATTACCTTAGGAGGAAGTTGTCAATGAAAACAATCCTGAGGAAAACTAAGGAACTTACAAGGACAAAACACGGAGAAAATATTATGGTGCGTAGATAATTGATGGAAATAACAATTATTTACTGTGAATATATCCACACACTGTATTTATCATGTCATACCTAAACATAGATATACACTGGCCACCTTTATAGGGTTGTCAGTAAAACAAGATGCTCTTCACATTAAAGACAAATTTTGCCTTAAAACAGTTATATTCTTAAACTAAACAATGTAGTGTTTACATTTATCTTAGTGTCTCCTACAAATGTATGAACTACTCCAAGACAATACAAAGAGACATTATCAAATCACTTTCAATGTCCTTATCAGTGTTGGTACCATAATCCCCCCCCCCAAAAAAAAATCAGTAAAAACTGTGTTCCAAATGCACATGCCATAAAATGGATACAATATCAACTACGCCATTTGATTATGAGTTCATCAAAAACTATAGATGTGTGTGGTAGGATATGTGAATAACAGAATGATATTGCTCAATGCCCCCCAGCCCAGAGCAAACATCCAGTTTATGTGTGGGGCTAACCCCGAGAAGGTCGCTGTTTCCAGCAGTGTCACTAGCATCCTGCTAATGGCTAGCACATTTGAAGTATCCATTAGTAAGTAGAGGAGTGAAGTTAAGTGACTGTGACAGGGGCACTCCCTCCGCTCGTTGGGCCTCTATTGTGACCCGGTTGGTCGCCCTGCTCTCTTATTCACAGCCGAGGAAAATGGGTCAAAGGTCAGCCATCCAGAGTGCACTGGTTTCTATGGCAACATGGCCTATGAAGGCCAGGCTCATTTGCCTCTTAACATGCTCTTGTACACAAAATAACTATTAGTGCAAAGAGGGAGAGAGGAGAGTGAAGAGTGAAGAGGGAAGGCAGGCTGAGGGAGGTCTTAAAAACACAGTGGAGGGGCTTTTCGAAGATTCCCCAACAGACTGTGCCAAAGAGTCCCAGATAAATCCAACATAACATCCATCAATGCTTTCTCACAACTATCAGTCTTAGTCCAATACAGAGCTGACATCATTGCAGGTCGTCTACAAGCTACAAAGTAGAGGTTTAAGACACAGACAAATAACTTGCTAATTCATCCACACTTTTGGTATTGGTTTGATACTCAACAGGGAAAATCCTTCTAAATATTTCACAAACATACCAGAGATTCAATTTCCTTGAACTCAATGAGCTTTCGTGTCATATGACTAGCTCATGCATATTTTGAAAAATGCCAAACTGGTCTTCAAGCCCGGAGTTATTTAGGCTGCAAACATTAGGTTTTGTTTGTAAATTCCCACTAATGAATTTGGACTTCAGTCTCAATACACAATCTCTTTTTACATGAACATGAAGTGCAAGCCCAAGTTATGTGTTGGATTTAGCTTACTCTTATTTTGGCCATTCTGAATAGTGCCTTGGGGGATTTTACTAGAGAGGAAAATACTGTGGCTTTAGTGAGACTATGCATTTTTACAGCTCACGCAGTTATTTCAGGGTTAATTTTGGGGGGTTTTGATGTGATCCTGAATTATTGCTTCCTGTAGCCAGAGCTTAAAGTGTGTTGCTATGGCAGCAGAGTGAATGCCTTTTTTAAAGGAAGCACAGTATAGTTTTTATTCTATTTAATTGACTTTAAGGCAATTTCAATAAGGAAAATAAGCACTTTGTGAGGCCTTGTTGGGGCGAAAGTTTGGAATAAGTGAGCAATTGTATTACAGAACACAACAACAGGCAGGTCAAATAAAACTGAATGTATAATTAGAGCCACAAGAAAAGAATCATGCGTCTGGCATGAGAGGACAGGAGGCTGCCATGCTGTTGTAGTCAGTTATGTGCTTTTCCATACCTGCGGTATCTGGTTTAAATTGTGATAGGCTTCTCTGTTAAGCCTAGTGTTAATGCAGTCCAATATCAAACCATGCTACACCAATAACGAAGAAGACGTCGTCTGTCTTTCGCATCATTTCTACTGGCATTGTTTGTCCAGTTGTGCAGGAACACAACATTTTATTGTTTGGGGAACAGCCTACTTTCATTGAAATGCACGGCCGTAAACCTCTGTGTAATTAACTCCAGAACATGTGGTGGTTAACAGTGATTGGCTGGATGTTTACTGTAAAGCGCAACAGAGAAATCAAATTAACTCTATGTGCATGTGTGTGCATGTATGTGTGTATGTGCGTGTGTATGTGTGTATGTGTGTGTGTATGTGTGTGTGTATGTATGTATGTGTGTATGTGCGTGTGTATGTGTGTATGTGCATGTGTATGTGTGTATGTGTGTATGTGCATGTGTATGTGCGTGTGTATGTGTGTATGTGCATGTGTATGTGTGTATGTGCGAGTGCGTGTGCGAGGGATGGAAACAAAAGTGCAACATCTAAACAAATGGCACATCATTGAAACCTGCATTTTTCATGTTTAACCAAAACACAGACTAAAAGGGACAGCATGGGTTACCAATATAATGGGGAGTGTGGTGCCTGCCAAGCTGATTAAGACGCAATAATAAGTCCACCATACACCCTCACACACAACAGGGAAAATACCACTACACAGTAATCACTTCTAAACTGAGGGAGAAACATAGAAATACACTTTTTACAGAAAATGTAGATAAATATTTACACCTCAGAGTAAATTTGATCTTAAATCGATGATAAGTCTGCCTACTTTTCTATAAGTGCTTTCTGACAGAGCAAACCAGGCCGATTTTGTCTAGTCTTTTAAAACTTCCTTAGAGCAGCGGACATAGGTAGGAGACCATGAAGCATCTTTTAGAAAAAGCACGTTTGAAAAAGTGGGGTCAGTGGGTGGGGTGCTGGGGAGAAGGGGAGAGAGAAAAAGGGCCTAAATTAAACACATTTGTTTCTGCTCTCACATACCACAAGTCTTATGAAAACAGAGGGATGATTGTGTTCCCTCTGCAGCCACCCCCCAATGCCACCCAGCCTCCTCCACCAGCTCCACCCTCCCCACCACACACACACACACACACACACACACACACACACACACACACACACACACACACACACACACACACACACACACACACACACACACAGCTGCCTGCAGATGCCTCCAGTGTTTGCACTGCAAGCAGGCCCAAATCTCAGGGCCTGAAGTCTCAGCCCTGCCTCATCTCAGTTTTACTGCCTGACATCCCTCTCACCCCACTGCTAACTCTCTCTCTCACACACACACACACACACACACAGCGGGTATGTATGCCTGAACACTATGTTCCTCTTGCGGTACTTCAGCCCATACATCCATGTCACATTGTTCAAGTTTAATATGGCAGCATTTTGGACATCGTATTCATGTAAATATTATTAATCAAACAAAGTTAGACTGTGTTGCTGACTCACCTTTCAAGACGAAAATGTTAAAATGGGCCAAACAACAGTTACCATATAAAATCATTCAAATGTTCACTAGTACAAATGTAAATAAAATGACACTTTCTTAAGAAAGTAAATTTAAACCCAGAGCAAGCATCCAGCACATTCTCCTGCTTGCCAGTTCCCTAATTCCAGAAACATCCGCCGTTAGGAGGAACACAGAGCAAAACGAGCCTGGGTCATAAGGTCATTAAACCTCTTCGAGGATCACCAAGTCGCCTGACAGCTAAACAATGGAGTAGTAAACATGTGCAGGGGAATCTTCACCTTCCTAAGCACACATTAACCTCTCAGTCCCTGTCAATACTTAGGAAAAACCTCTTGAACAAATCATTTTGAGAGGGTTTGGAGGAAAAAGGCAGGCGGATGAAATTCAGTGATCTTAAAGAAATAAAATCTTTACAGATAATAAATGCCATGTCAAATGAAATAAAATGATCTGTATCTGAGAGGAATGACAGGAAGTCCCAAAGGCACAATGTTAGCCAGTAGTCTTGATGAATGCCAATGATATCATGGAGGCTTTTATCAGGGAGAATGGAGGGCCACTAAATGCCAATGGAAAGATATTGAAATCCATAAAGATGCTGTAACTACACCAACATCAACTAAAGGCTGAACTTGCCATTTTGCAAGAATATTCCAGTCGCTGCATATTACTATAATTCAGATCGGTATACATTCTTATGAGAGGGGCAAGGTGGTTATGTTCAGGGGCTGCATATTACTATAATTCAGATCGGTATACATTCTTATGAGAGGGGCAAGGTGGTTATGTTCAGGGGCTGCATATTACTATAATTCAGATCGGTATACATTCTTATGAGAGGGGCAAGGTGGTTATGTTCAGGGGCTGCATATTACTATAATTCAGATCGGTATACATTCTTATGAGAGGGGCAAGGTGGTTATGTTCAGGGGCTGCATATTACTATAATTCAGATCGGTATACATTCTTATGAGAGGGGCAAGGTGGTTATGTTCAGGGGCTGCATATTACTATAATTCAGATCGGTATACATTCTTATGAGAGGGGCAAGGTGGTTATGTTCAGGGGCTGCATATTACTATAATTCAGATCGGTATACATTCTTATGAGAGGGGCAAGGTGGTTATGTTCAGGGGCTGATCATATTACTGGTTATAATTCAGATCGGTATACATTCTTATGAGAGGGGCAAGGTGATTATGTTCAGGGGCTGCATATTACTATAATTCAGATCGGTATACATTCTTATGAGAGGGGCAAGGTGATTACGTTCAGGGGCTGCATATTACTAGGATCCATCAGATCCTCCTCTCCACCCTCTCCGAGTTGGGCATCTCCGGCGCGGCCCACGCTTGGATTGCGTCCTACCTGACAGGTCGCTCCTACCAGGTGGCGTGGCAAGAATCTGTCTCCTCACCACGCGCTCTCACCACTGGCGTCCCCCAGGGCTCTGTTCTAGGCCCTCTCCTATTCTCGCTATACACCAAGTCACTTGGCTCTGTCATAACCTCACATGGTCTCTCCTATCATTGCTATGCAGACGACACACAATTAATCTTCTCCTTTCCCCCTTCTGATGACCAGGTGGCGAATCGCATCTCTGCATGTCTGGCAGACATATCAGTGTGGATGACGGATCACCACCTCAAGCTGAACCTCGGCAAGACGGAGCTGCTCTTCCTCCCGGGAAGGACTGCCCGCTCCATGATCTCGCCATCACGGTTGACAACTCCATTGTGTCCTCCTCCCAGAGCGCTAAGAACCTTGGCGTGATCCTGGACAACACCCTGTCGTTCTCAACTAACATCAAGGCGGTGGCCCGTTCTTGTAGGTTCATGCTCTACAACATCCGCAGAGTACGACCCTGCCTCACACAGGAAGCGGCGCAGGTCCTAATCCAGGCACTTGTCATCTCCCGTCTTGATTACTGCAACTCGCTGTTGGCTGGGCTCCCTGCCTGTGCCATTAAACCCCTACAACTCATCCAGAACGCCGCAGCCCGTCTGGTGTTCAACCTTCCCAAGTTCTCTCACGTCACCCCGCTCCTCCGCTCTCCACTGGCTTCCAGTTGAAGCTCGCATCCGCTACAAGACCATGGTGCTTGCCTACGGAGCTGTGAGGGGAACGGCACCTCAGTACCTCCAGGCTCTGATCAGGCCCTACACCCAAACAAGGGCACTGCGTTCATCCACCTCTGGCCTGCTCGCCTCCCTACCACTGAGGAAGTACAGTTCCCGCCCAGCCCAGTCAAAACTGTTCGCTGCTCTGGCCCCCCAATGGTGGAACAAACTCCCTCACGACGCCAGGACCGCGGAGTCAATCACCACCTTCCGGAGACACCTGAAACCCCACCTCTTTCAGGAATACCTAGGATAGGATAAAGTAATCCTTCTCACCCCCCTTAAAAGATTTAGATGCACTATTGTAAAGTGGCTGTTCCACTGGATGTCTTAAGGTGAACGCACCAATTTGTAAGTCGCTCTGGATAAGAGCGTCTGCTAAATGACTTAAATGTAATGTAAATGTACTATAATTCAGATCGGTATACATTCTTATGAGAGGGGCAAGGTGATTACGTTCAGGGGCTGCAGCAAATATCAGATTCCCAGGCAGGAACAGGGCAGTGTACCAATTACACTGAGAGTGTTGGGGAATGTAGAGCCAAGACCACGCAGCCACAGACCTGAACACGGACCACTCTCCACAATCACCACTGGCCATAGCAATACCGCACATGCTGTTTAGCTCACGTAGTAGTTTTGTTGATGGAGAGTGGAAGAAAATATATTTATTTCCAGATATATTCTTTCCAAAAAAACTAAACCTATCCTACTTTACAGTGTAACAAACTTCTTCCAAATCCAAAGTGCTCACTCCTGCAAAAAAAAATGGAGATGACCCAAGCACTGTAAGCTGTGTCTCAGAGTGAGACAGAGACAGAAAGAGAGAGGGGGGGGGGGCTGATGGAGGCAAGAAGGGGGAGGGTGGAGAGAAGGAGAGGGGAGCTTGTGCACAATTACAGTAGGGATTTATGGCCTGAGAAACAATTTATAAATCACATCGCCTGAGATAATGTGATCCAGATTGCTCTCCATGCAGCTGCAATTTTGGTCTGCGTGAAACTGCATAATAAACCTGACTGGAGGACATTTTGGGGGTGAGGGAGGTGGGACGTAAAGAGGCTGGAGTTGTTGGTGGGGGCTGACGAGAGAGGTCTTTGGCTCACAAACTTTGGAGGTGTTATGGACAAAAAGGCTGAGAGTCTTTTATATGTGTGGTGTGAAATTTTGCTGAGGTGCAAAACAAGATTGTTGATCTTGAGACGGAGAGTCCTTGCGTAAACCTCACAATATGACTATTCACATGCAAATAATAAGTCAGACGTTTATGAAAAGCTCAATCAATCTAAATGCCATTATGTATGGAGGTGAAGGGTAATTATTGAGCGAGAACCACAAAGTAGGCCTCCAGCAAAAATACCAATAACAGTTATACAATGGCACTGGCGTAGCCTGCAATAAGACACCATATCCATATCTCAAGTTCTAAGCCAATGTCATTACATCCATGTGAAAGTATTTAACCACCATAATCACATCAATGGATTAGAGTGAAACCAAACATTTATTTGAGATAAATCATTGTGATATAATTGTTTTTTTTTAAAACAATAGAGTGGCCTTTTCCCTCTCTTTTCACAGCTTAGAGCTGGTCCGAAAAAGGGAACGGATGTGCTCGGTGGGGTTTGGTGCCCACTCAGCCAAGTGGCCCTGAACCTTGACCTCTCACCCTTCACCTTTGGGGGGCAAACAAAGCTCTGAGTGATATCTGAAACAGGAGACCCTATGGGGAGAGAGTGTCTGGACAGGGCTGAACTGACCCATTAACGCTGCTGATAAGATTGTGCCTTTTTCTTCTCATGAGCATCTTAAACCATGGGGTAGCAAGCACACTGCTCAATCAAAATAACGAAGCAAACAACTAATTTGAGGTCAAAGTCTTCATCTCATTTAATCTAATTTATTTGCCAACACCTCCGTATTAACCGAGAGCAAACAAAACTGTTCCCTAATGAACAACTTCACCCGCCTGACGCCAAGCAAAGCTGTGGTTACCAACAACAAGCGAGAGAGAGGTTCCATGGAGCTAGTTATACATGTTTAACGAGGGGCTTTGCTAAGCCAAAACTAATATGAGTTATAGCAAAGAAGGAGAAAAGAAATGGAATAACATGGCAAAACACATTATCGGAAAAATAGATGAAACAAACCAATAATAACCAGTCTGTTTATAAGGAATTCACTGAGGCATATGCACTGCTCTTCCAAAGATTCAACACAATAGCTCACGTAAATAGCCTCCAAGCAGTAGCATGTTGTCAACAAAAACACTGGAGAGTGTTGATAGCAAATGTGGCATATAGAAGTGAATGTAAGCCTTGGTCTCCAGAAAGCTTAAAGCCACTGTAGTATTTAAATCAGGCAAGGAGAGAGGAACATTGGGCGAAGGCAGCATTCTGTAGCTCAGCTGTGAGGCTCGAAGTAGTTGCCCTGGGGTCTTTGTCCTGCTTTTTAGGGCAAGTCTGAGGTAGTCAAAGACCCTATTCATGACCAGCGCTCTCGCTGCCAACACACCCATACAGCCCCAGTCAACTCAGCCCACAGCTATAGATCCTTCCCATTTCACACGAGAATCAGGCCTGCCCCCCAAAGCCTGCTTCAGGGATTTCCAATAGCAGGCCTTTCCAGCCCATGTACAAATCAAACAAAAGGACTCGTTGGCTTACTCCATGTCATATAGGCTTGATTAGAGATGTTTTAATGTAGCTAACTGGTCTAACTATGCAGCAAAAAAGTAATTCACGTTTGTAAGGATTTTGTATCAAACCATGTAAATGGATGAGAAATTATACCAATGGAAGGTGTGGAGGAGTTGGCATCTAATCATTCCAACTCGCCATATTGCAACTGCACTTATAAAGACCCCTCTCTTAAACATGTTTAATTCTGGACATTTTTCCAGAATAAATTTGAAGTCTTATCTTTTATTATACTATTGATCATGCTAGTGGACAACTGTTTCAAAGTTTTGAAAACATCTTTAAGCCAAATAAGGACAAGCGTCAAATGAACAAATCACAAGGATAATCTAAAGAATCAAAAACACAGAGAATCTCACTTCCGCTAGGTACTTATCACAGTAGGGGGCCATTTCTACTCTTGCTAGAACAAAAGTGGTACCTGCTGCGTGCCGACATGGTAGTGACGAATCTGCCGTTCCCACTTGTAGAATCGCAATGCTAGTCAGTGGCCAACAACTTGACTGAGTCAATCAGTGAGCACAACCCCCCATGTGGGGGAGCCAACAAAAAAAGAAGAGGGAATTCTCAGTACATTCACGGTTAAATGTCATGAGCCAGTCACACTTCATATTTTACATTTGAGTAATTTAGCAGACGCTCTTATCCAGAGCGACTTACAAGAGCATTTCGGGTTAAATGCTTTGCTCAAGGGCACAGACAGATCTTTCACCTTGTCGGCTCTGGGATTTGAACCAGTGACCGTTCGGTTACTGGCCAGCTAGGCTACCTGTCGCCCCATATGAAATGTAGGCTATGGGATGGTAGCTAGCTGAGTGCACAGACGCATTGCAAATAACACTAAATACTTCCTCCAAGCTAGATAACCACAGTAGCTAGTATTGCCATTATAATTAAATCACAGTGTATTAGTTTCCTGGAAACAACTGCATTTGTTAGCTGCCGAGTCAGTGCAATGTCCTTAGCTAGCTAACCAGCTATGTTGTGCTAACTAATGAATATGCTAACATTAGCTAGCTAAACATTTGGCTATGGGCTGGCACTGGCAGTATGTGATTATGGAAAGTGAATTAAATAGTTTCTTCGTCATCTTGGTAGGTAATTATCTAGCTAGTATCAACAAGGGCTTTCTACAAAATAGCAATATTAGTGCAGCTAGCAAACTAACATTCGAATCTAGACCATAAACTAAGCAACACAAACGGACAAGCATTGCCAAACAACGCTACAGCCACCTTCTGGTTCGGAGTACTTTAACCAGGCTGAGTGACTGACGACCAAGGTATTTGCTGTGTGAACACAAAAGAGAGTGAGTGCCGACATTGTTCAGAGGTGCTAATTATTCGCGGCGGGCGAACGTTAGACAATCCTATGTGCATGTCCCTGCTAAAAGGCAGGAGAAGGGGAAATCCCAAAATCACTTGAAACCAAAGCTTGACAAATCTCAGCTGGAATTCATCAGCGTGTATTATTCATGGTAATCAAGTACATTGCATAATGGTTTGAAATATTCCATGAAAGGCCATAAAAACTACAAATCAAACAATTAAAAGCTGTGACCATTTTACAACTCGTCTGACTAACTAGATCCACAAGTGGAGACAACGAAGCTACACATTTCCGGTGAATTGTGTCTTTGCTTTAATCAAATGTGATGCTCTGCAGAACATTGTGACTCCTTAACAAGTACAATTGGTTTACAGGGGATACATGGAGGCAGCTAAGGCAACCAGAGGCAAATGGGGAATTTAAATGTTAGGACAACATCCACATCAACAAGCTGAATGATAACTAAATAACCATTTCAGTTATGGCATTACACTCAAAGCCCTGTCACAGGTCCAAAAGTGATGTTCCACCTACATGCCTTATCCAAAGAACCTTGTTTGAAAGTCTTGCATCTTCCCCAGACATCCTCCACTGAACAAGATAATCCTTATCTCCAGAAGCTTAAAGTGATTTAACAAATGTTGACGTTCAGTCAAATGGGAAGCAGCTACTCTCTTCCAAGAAACATTCCAATACATCCATCTGCTGCTTGTAAATGTATGCAAGCTTACATTACACTAGTGTACTATAAACACTAGTGTTATTACACTGTCAATATGTATGAAATTGTAATAAGAGTTGAAATGGGAGTAGCACACCAGTTCACACTTTAGTGAACTTGTATGACATTGTATTGATTACATGGACTGCATGTTCATTAACACACGTTTCTCACAAATCTTTCAAAGTGTCATGTAATCACCAAGTACGTAGGTCTTATGACAGAGGGACACTATGTCCAATGTCCATGTATGTCCAAGAAAATATGTCCTCATTTTACGGTGGTATCTAGGACCTTTAGAATGCATGCAGGTGCAACGTGATGGCTCTACAGCCCTTCACCGGGAGACTTAAGCCGGGACCAGCAGTGCTGGAATGAGACACACTGATTTACAACTTCAACATGAACAACAGCTGCTCCGCTCACTGACAACTAAACTCCTGCTGGAAAGATACCCAACCATTTCTTTATATAGTATAGATTGGAGAGTCTAATCTGGCCATACTAGTATATTCACTTCACAATTAACCTATGGTAACCTACCAGTAGTTACTTTACTTACTTTATCCTGCGTTCCTGAGAGTAAAAATTGCAGAGTAAGCCGTAAAAAATTATTTCCATGGCCGTTATATGAATTTAAGTGAGATCAGATTAAGATCTAAGTACCAGTGAATCTAGATCTGTAGGATCTGACAGTGTCCTGCAGCTCTCTGATTGGCCTGTGAGGAAAGGGCAATGCATGCAGGTCCATAGCAGAGTAGTGCAGCTCTGTGGGGGAGAGAATCCCTCAAATGAGAGCCTCAAGGTCTGGAAGCTGGCCGACCTCGGGATAACAAGCAAAGGAATAGTGAGGCCTATATCTGCCCCAGTTTATGCTCCCACCACCACATCTCATCAACAATCTCTCCTCTTACCTTCTCTGCTCCCCTCTCCCTCTTCTGCTGCATGCACAACTTAAACTGAAAACAGCTGTTTGTAGTACCAGACTGATAAAACCTATTTAGATTAGATTTTGTTTGCTGTACAATCAGGTTTTATTAGCATGGAATGAAAACTTTAGTGTACACTTTGAGAGCTATCCTTAGTTAATGTAATATAAACAAGTCTCTGCAAAGTGCGGGGCCATGTACAAGGAACCCCAAAGCCGTGAGTAGTGGTGTCGTCACTGTGCCCCCTTCCCCATCAATCAGCCATTGGCCCAATCACCTGTGAGGCAGATTGATTACTCAGATCCCCTGATAAAACTAGGGAGAAAAACTCCCTCCTAAACGGAGGCTTACTCCTAATAACGGAGACCATAGACATTAGTGAGCATGAGACATGCTGGCATTCATATGATATATGATCCAACCCCCACAACCTCCTGCTCATGTCATGGCAACCTTTCTACTTTCAATACAGTTAACAGCTGTATGGCCTTGCTGGGAGCTCCGTTGTTTAGTGGGAGAATTCCACATATCACACATGGCTTAGCCCTTACCTTCATGCCAAAGATGACAGGTTTGTCAATGAGAATCATATTGCATTTCCACTACCTTGACTCCTCTGACTCTCTGAACCCCATCATGGCCTATCCTAAAGACACTAGAAAAATAGGAGAATCTGCTACAAGAGGGCTGCAAATATCAACACATCCATGTACATCAAACAGTGCTGTGCTGTCTTTCTTTTCAGGCATGGAGAGGGTCAGGAAACTGCCTACACAGTAACAATGTTGAAGATATGAGGTGACATGAGTGATAGACAGGTATATATGATCAACGTGTGGTTTCCTGAAACCTGCTGCTGGGGTTTGATGTTGCACAACATCACATTGACTCAAGCCATTGACTCATGGTCATAAAGACTTACTCAGATGCCTTCTAACCTGCTCCTAACGTAAACCTGGAAAACTAGGCCAGGTGACTTGTTTCACAAATAACATATACATTTCTACTTACTGTATCAAGTAAAACAGATGCTATAAAAGTGGATTTGAAAGGTATCCATGCTTTGGTTGGCAAAATAACTATCAGGTTTGACAAAAAGTAGTCCCAATTTTTTTTCATGAAGACAAGTACTGTACTACATCTCAAACTCTGCAGTAGTTCTGGTTAGACCAAAACACATATCTGGGATAAATTGATAAAAACACATTTGCACACATATTCATATGGGCACTTCAAAAGGATTCATTGATGTCACAGAACGTAGGGAGTCTGCGGCTGAGGGGGTGGTTATCCTTTCCTCAAAGGGTGCCGAGATGCTCCTGATGGGCCCTGCTCTTGAGAAGCCAGCGAGTGCTATAAACAGAATTTCTAATGGCAGGCAGGAGGGAGGGTGGTTAGGTGGTGAGCTAGTAGGCGAGGGATGGCGGTAGGATTTGACGCCAGCTCATGCTTTCCACAGAGACCAAAGAGGGAGGAATAGAGACCAGGACTGGCACCATTTCACACACTTCAATACAAGTGCTGTTATGAACCGAACATGAACAACCCTGAGTCCGAAAGATGAAATACGGAGAAATATCCATCCTCCCCGAGACACAGGAAGATATTTGGGCTGAGAATCCAGAGCAAAGAGCACCTTCACCACTGCATGAAGTAATCAGTAGAAAACCTAAATCTAAAAAAGTGTAAAACATAGTTTATACTCTATTCATTCAATTAATATGGGTGGGTACTAGAGAAATGTTTTCAAACCGTCTTTAAGACATATCAGAACTTAATCTGGGTTAGAGCTGTATATTCAAGGGTTAGTAGAACACAGTTCTTCAGATCTGTAGTTTACTTCAGTTTAGCCAAATAATAATGCTTTTTGAGCATTTCATTTCCCCCATTGCAAACAATAAGACCATTTATGACAAATAAATAATTTTAGTTGTTAGATGTTAGCTGGTCTTGATGTCCCTGAGGGCGCGTGCAATCTTTTTTTAATCAAAAAGCTGCTACTAAATTGATGTAGACTTGTTTGCCTTTGAAGAAAAAACACTTTTCCAAAACATAAACCTAGTAAAAAATGTTAGCTCTGTTTACACAGTCCTTGTAAAAAAATATTTGCCAGCTAACATTGAGATTACTTTCAGCAGTCGCACAGTATCGAGGCCTGTCAGAATGAGCGTCCTGGACACTGTCCCCTCTGTAGCAGAGCAGCCACAGAACCTTCCCTGATGCTCGTCTCCTCAACCGCCCCTCCACCATTGGGACTGCAAGGTTAGTGGAAAAGGCAGTGTCCTACCTGATGAAAAGACTGCTCCACACAAACACTGTTTGCTTATACAAGGAGAGGTCTGTTTATTCAATAGGACAATGCCACTGTTTACTTGTCTTTGTCTGCCCATTTTTAAACACCAAAACCATCAGCAAGGCTGGAAAAATGAAGACATCAGTGAAGCATGCAATTGTAGTAACTGACATGTTCAGACATAGTAACACCCCTATTTCAAAGCCCATGATTGACTAGCATACATGCATTTGATTTAGTTGTATTCAACTGACTTTAGCCGAAATGACAGACACCTCTCACACAAGAGGTAAATCACTGTTACTGACAACAGTGTACAAAGGGTCTCCCTTTAAAAAAGAAAACAATCTTGACTAAAATATAATAGGGCCGATGAACATCGTAATCTTGGAACACCTCCCCCAAGCACTCGTCATTGAGAGTTTTTAAGTACATCTACACTAGGCCTAAAAACAACACCGTCTGACATTCTACCTCACAGGGGACAGCCTCCTTGGCCCTCCACCCATGACAAAAGTCTAGTGAAACGGAATTCCAAAAGCAAAGTTCTTCCTGAACCCTCAGCGGATTACAGTGGAATGTCAGCTCAGAACAGCCACTAAATCAGTTATGCTTCTCCATCTAGGGATTTGTGTTGTGCTGAGCCAAAGTGTCTTACCATTGCTCGCGTTAGGGTTGTCATATCCACATTCTCAAGTTGTGCCTCAAAACAATTGACATACAATACTAGATTAAACCAGAAACACTAAAAGAAACCAGGCGGATTCTGAGAAATCATGGTGGTCTCTTGAGAAGCCTCTGTCCCTGCTCTCTTCGTCTGGACATTACACTGCTTATTCTACAACATGGCATATCAATTGACTGAAAATGCCCATGTATTATCATAGTATCTATATTACTGGGGGAGGCCAGAAGGGGGAGTTGTCGACAACATTGTCCCAGAGACAGAGAGAATGCACCTTGGGGAGAAAAAGCAAGACTTCCCAAACAATTCCACATAAAGGTTAGAGATATGAAGCATTCACTAATTACTACTAAAGTTATGATACATCCATTACGCTTGTTATCAATTGGTTGATTCAAAGCAAGGAAGACCGTGTTGTCAATGTACCTTTACTACTCCAATATCTGTGTTTACATTCCTTATTCTGAACTCTGTTTTAACTGAGCTCCAGAACAGAATATTTGCAACACCAAACTACTGTATGAAACTGATTTGAAATTGAAGACATGCTCCGGTACTTTGGCAACTAGTAAATATTTTTTTAAACCTCCCGATTTAGGCTGGGATGTGCCAATGTGTAGTTCATACATGCATAATCTATGTGCAGAATTACAGTTTTACCTCAATTAGCCACAAAATCCCTAGTTTGAAAGCAACATTTACTCCCACCAACGTGGGCCTGCCCCCTGGCAATTCGAGTTTCAGCCAATGAGCTTCAGCCCTCGCCATTTGAGTGACAGCTAATAAGATGCACACACAGTAGAGAGAGAGAGAAAAATTATGTGGTGCACATATCTGCACATTTGTGACGTAGTACGCAATTTCCGGGGATCACTTTTGGCTCGTGGGCGCTACTTTTAGAACTAATGGATAAAAAGTATACAAAAGTACTGTAGAATATCTTTCTGCCCTTGCTCCAGATTTGGGCAGAAATGAATTAATGCTGTCAAACTCAACAAGACTAATTATCTACTCTATGAGCCTGTATAGAGACCTCAGTCACACTCTCCAGCTAACTAACCAATTAGGAAACCTTGAAGGTATGTACAGAGCAAATGTTACTCTGGAACTCATTAGTTTAACAAACTTGTTAACCCAATGTTTGAGCGGAGACCAGTGACAAGTATTCTCTATTAAATGCAGCTGTATCCAACTTGGCATAACGGTTCAATATCTGTCATTGTAGGCTTAAAAGATGATAAATTATCAGATTATTCGAATTCAGAGCATTTTCTGTTAGATCCCAGGCAATGAGTTTTATTCAGCTCAATGGGGCAATACCAGTAAATGTGCAGTTTAGGACTACTTGTTCAGTAAATATCCTGAGTATTCCAGCCAGCCATTGTCTCACTGTAGTTTCTCTACCATGGTTGTGCTGATTGACAGAGTGGGCTCAATACATCCCATTGACCTGATTCTGTCCTCCCCATGTCATTAAGGGGATATAGCTCCAAATTGGAAAGGCTTAGAAGGAATGTGGATCCCTCCCTAAAGCGTATAACATTGAGAAAGAAAACTGACAGCTATCCTAACTAACTTTTTGTTTAAGAGTTTGTTTTTTCTAAACCAAATCAAAACCATGCGGAGGTGGAGCTCTAGGTCCCAGCATGCTTTGTGTGAGGGGTCATGGAGGAACAACGCGAGTTCAAGACAGGGTTAAGTAAAATGTACTTACTTATCATTTCGCTAACTAAACATAATAAATAGGCTATTTGATCACAAGTTCTGCTAAAATACCAAGTGCTGCAAGGAATACAACATGGAAGGTTATTAGTAAATAGGGCCTGGCACATTTGCAAAAAATAGCCATATTCTTTTCTGATATCACTGACCTTGGATAGGATTTACATTTTGGTCAACTCACACACAAAAACAAGGGGAAGTGATGAAAAACATCAATAAGGAAGCAGTGAGAAGGAAAATATTGTATATTTGTCCACACAATTAATATTTTTGTGACGTGAGAGAGCAGCATGGATTGCTTGCACAAACATGGACCATACAACATTTTGTAAAGAAAATTATCTTAATTTGAAAACCTTTTTTAATCTCATTGCCAAATTCAGGCAAGGAGTGTACATAAAAATGGTATGGTTCAAACCATAGATCGAAGGAACCGAAATTAAAGCAAGAATTGGAATAGATCTAGATAATGTCCATGAGAATGAAATTTAAACATGGAAAAAACACAGGCATGCTAATTAAATGCAACAATTATGCTAATTTCCTATCCCTACAAATGGCTTGAGGAACAAAAGAGGATCTCCACAGTGGTATGCAACTTGTGTGTAGAGAGTAGCCATTTAGTTAATGAGCCCCAATGGAGACCTCCAATGAAGCCATCAAGCGCCTGCTCAGAATAACAATGGTCAACAAACGCCTCCCTAATTGAATGGAAGGTACAGTGAGGCAGGGAGACTTGGTATGGAACAGTGAAAAGGAGGCAGGGAGAGTTGGTTTGGAACAGTGAAAAGGAGGCAGGGAGAGTTGGTTTGGAACAGTGAAAAGGAGGCAGGGAGAGTTGGTTTGGAACAGTGAAAAGGAGGCAGGGAGAGTTGGTTTGGAACAGTGAAAAGGAGGCAGGGAGAGTTGGTTTGGAACAGTGAAAAGGAGGCAGGGAGAGTTGGTTTGGAACAGTGAAAAGGAGGCAGGGAGAGTTGGTATGGAACAGTGAAAAGGAGGCAGGGAGAGTTGGTTTGGAACAGTGAAAAGGAGACAGGGAGAGTTGGTTTGGAACAGTGAAAAGGAGGCAGGGAGATTTCGTTTGGAACAGTGAAAAGGAGGCAGGGAGATTTGGTTTGGAACAGTGAAAAGGAGGCAGGGGGAGTTGGTTTGGAACAGTGAAAAGGAGGCAGGGAGATTTGATTTGGAACAGTGAAAAGGAGGCAGGGAGAGTTGGTTTGGAACAGTGAAAAGGAGGCAGGGAGAGTTGGTTTGGAACAGTGAAAAGGAGGCAGGGAGAGTTGGTTTGGAACAGTGAAAAGGAGGCAGGGAGAGTTGTTTTGGAACAGTGAAAAGGAGGCAGGGAAAAGCAGAGGGAGAAAGGGCATAATTGCTTTTCACCGAAATGCTTGACTGGTCCCATCCAAATCACTCACTTTTTAAGGTGAGAAGGACTGGGGGATGGAAATGCTCTTAACAACAACATTATTTCATTAGGTGGTATTTTAATGACGTTTGCACTATTATTTCATTGATAATGATGCACATTATTTAATTGTGAATTACACACACAATGGATAACATTATCTACATGAAATGCATGCAGATATCTAAGGTGATAAGTTATATTATTTCTTAAAAATATATATTTTATGCAGAAAACTATAATTTACCTGAACAAGCAGGTCTCAGTATTTTTACAGTGGGCATTATTTTAAAGAAGAAAATGACTTTCTAAGTCATGGGCATATGATTTTGGGTAAATAACTGGGCTAAAACTAATTTTGACAGGACAGTCTACTCCTGAAAATAAGCACATTCAGAATGACAGGTTATTGGACACTACTGTGGCCTACTACATCATGTTTTGCTCAGGTCTCTTTGACTGCAACATCTGATGATGCCCTGTGCATAAAGTGTCTGTTTGTAAGAGTACATGTTGGCTATCACCCACAAGTTATCATTATTGCAAAGTTTTCCTTCATACTTATTGTTGAATTTGGGCTCCATGGAACATTAGATGGGCTTTGGAATTCATGGTTCTCAATGTAGTATGTACTTAGTACCTAATAAGTTGTTAACCACCCGAATGCCACAGCTTCCGTTGAAGAATCACATTTACAAAACACTTAAATGCTCATATTTATCATAAACACTTCTGCCTCGAAATAAATAGACCAACACATAGATAATCATGGACTTCATCTGAATTAGAGATCGAGCCTAAAAATGTGAAGTTGGTACCCTACAGAAGACTGACAGGAGGAAAAAAATCCCAGAAGAACAAAGAACTAGTTAGCCTACTCCTTGAGAGGCCACTCGAAGGGAATATGGCGGTCTGGTTGTGCATAACCAATTTTTACACATGCCTTCAGTGGAAAGCAACGCGGATAACTGTCAACACTAAAGAGTAGCCTACATTGTAGATTAATTTTGTTATGGTCACTCACCGTTCTTGCGCTAGGGGAGAGGGCCCCATTGGATAGGTAGGGGTTGGTAAGATCTGGGATCATAAGAAACGGGTACCCAGGATAATGGGGACTCTTGAAAAAGCCACCATCTTGCTGTCTTCTGAGGGCTGCAAGGACAGAGCATGAATATCAGTAAATAGAAGGGACATCACATACATATGACATGCATTAAACAATAGTAAAGCAAATGTAACAATGTAGCATTGCAAGTGACAGATTTTACCTTCACTAAAGTAATCCCTGGTTTTCTCGTAACTGTCCAAGTCTGGTCTTGGTTGAGGGCGCCGCTCTGCTTGCTGACAAGGACAGAGGCGCACACAGAACAAAAAGGAGAAAACATGTAATAGTAGTCTACTTCAGCAATAGGTTATACCAAAAATAATCATTTTTAAATTGGCATGTAGTATAAAGCCTATAGGCTATAGACACGCGTTCGCAATAGATCAGACTTCAGATCCGCATACAACGGCCTTACCTCGGAGTCTGACGAGCTACTGTTGTTTTCCGATTCGTTCACTAACGAAGACTTCAGATCATCCAAATCCCTCTCCGCTGATACATTTTCGGATATTTTTTCCTCTTGCTCCCCTTCATCTTTGAATGATATCATTTCATCATTCGCCCCCAAATCATCACCACCACCTCCGTTAAGTTGTGGCATTTTGCTGATGAAAAAGTTTCTCCCTGATAAAGTTGACAAGAATGCACGATCGCTCCAACAAACCGAAATAAATCGACTATCTGCAAAGAGGAGGAACGTCCAGTTTATGCACTAGAATAAACCCAAAACTGACAGTGTGAAAACAAAGTGCCACGTTTTCACATCTCCATTTTAATATACTGAATAATCTCCAACTTTTCCATGATGATGAACTCCCCAATAATCCACCAAATGCAACTGTTTTAATTTCGGCGTCAATAGCCGGATAAAGCAACTTCCCAGAAGTGTCTCCTTCACTCTACCCAGTGGGCTAGTTGCAACCCACTCTCCCTCCGTATGGGTGCTGAAGAATGCAACTTCGATATTCTTCCCGAGACGCTCACAGGCAAACAAACTGGGCACGAACCAATTTAAATTCAAGGATGACGTCCCATTTCACTTCCTAATATAATATGTGAGTTTCAATTCGACAGGCAAAAGATGAGTCTTATTATAAGCATGGACATCGAACCACAGCTATTGCTTTCTTCACAGGACACTCGTTCAGTCAAGAGTTTCGTTCAAAACTATATTTACTTCGAGGAAGTTTACCTTTAATAACCGACCTTCGTATGTTCTTATATTAACTGTCAAGTGATATCCGGTGCCAAATCTATATTTTCGGGTAGGTAAAAAAAAAGAACCCTCTTTCCCTCCACATTAGCTAACGGGGAATGCGCTTAGAAACTACTTGGTTGTTCAAGTGTAAGAAACAGCGCAACTTGTTCAGAATGCAAAGGAGGAGTTAACGCTGAAAAACGACACTTCATTCACCATGTAGACGGGTATGCTTAAAGGAACAGTTTGACCAGGTTATACACTACAACGTTACCATTCATATGGTAATAGCATCCTGTTGTTTCAACATCAGCAAGATAGCAATGGTTATTATGTGACTAACAATGCTTCCAAGATCCATGACAATGTCAACTAATAGGTCTATACTTTCATTTAAATCTTTCAAATTCAACGTAGCCTGCCTGCCTGCAGTAGCTACTTTTTGTTGTATCTTATTTTTAGGTCAATTGTTCTACGAAATAGAGAAAGTAATATTCATAAACATTTGTTCCAGTGGGCACTTACTGTCATAATTTCACTTTCTGACAGAGAGAGAAGTCGGGTTTCTATCAAGCAGACCAAATATTATGATATAATAATACTATACAGTAATCTTTAGAAACACCTAATCCTCCAACAACACTGTATTTATTTCCTTAGTGCTGCTGTATCCAGCAGCAGCACTATCTCTCATGCTCATGTCATCCCATGCACCCGTCTCCTGTCCAAGCTGTGAACCCAGCAGCAGCACTATCTCTCATGCTCATGTCATCCCATGCACCCCTGTCTCCTGTCCAAGCTGTGAACCCAGCAGCAGCACTATCTCTCATGCTCATGTCATCCCATGCACCCCTGTCTCCTGTCCAAGCTGTGAACCCAGCAGCAGCACTATCTCTCATGCTCATGTCATCCCATGCACCCCTGTCTCCTGTCCAAGCTGTGAACCCAGCAGCAGCACTATCTCTCATGCTCATGTCATCCCATGCACCCGTCTCCTGTCCAAGCTGTAAACCCAACAGCAGCACTATCTCTCATGCTCATGTCATCCCATGCACCCCTGTCTCCTGTCCAAGCTGTGAACCCAGCAGCAGCACTATCTCTCATGCTCATGTCATCCCATGCACCCCTGTCTCCTGTCCAAGCTGTGAACCCAGCAGCAGCACTATCTCTCATGCTCATGTCATCCCATGCACCCCTGTCTCCTGTCCAAGCTGTAAACCCAACAGCAGCACTATCTCTCATGCTCATGTCATCCCATGCATCCCTGTCTCCTGTCCAAGCTGCGAACCCAGCAGCAGCACTATCTCTCATGCTCATGTCATCCCATGCACCCCTGTCTCCTGTCCAAGCTGTGAACCCAGCAGCAGCACTATCTCTCATGCTCATGTCATCCCATGCACCCCTGTCTCCTGTCCAAGCTGTAAACCCAACAGCAGCACTATCTCTCATGCTCATGTCATCCCATGCATCCCTGTCTCCTGTCCAAGCTGTGAACCCAGCAGCAGCACTATCTCTCATGCTCATGTCATCCCATGCACCCCTGTCTCCTGTCCAAGCTGTGAACCCAACAGCAGCACTATCTCTCATGCTCATGTCATCCCATGCACCCCTGTCTCCTGTCCAAGCTGTGAACCCAGCAGCAGCACTATCTCTCATGCTCATGTCATCCCATGCACCCCTGTCTCCTGTCCAAGCTGTAAACCCAGCAGCAGCACTATCTCTCATGCTCATGTCATCCCATGCATCCCTGTCTCCTGTCCAAGCTGTGAACCCAGCAGCAGCACTATCTCTCATGCTCATGTCATCCCATGCACCCCTGTCTCCTGTCCAAGCTGTGAACCCAACAGCAGCACTATCTCTCATGCTCATGTCATCCCATGCATCCCTGTCTCCTGTCCAAGCTGTGAACCCAGCAGCAGCATGCAGGAACCATGTTGGGCTAAAGCCATGTGATAATGACAGGCTCAGAGAAAAGAGTCTTAATTACACGCCGCCATGCTAATTGTGTGTTGGTGTGTTCTTGGAACAATACACTTGGAAAGGCAAGGCTCAGCAGCATGGGATAAGCATGGTCTGTTAGCAGAGCTTAGGTTTAGTTTGGTAATGAAATCCTCTTGTTATGAGGTTGGATCTCCAGCCCTCCCACCTAGACAGGACTGTCCTGGCCATTGCACTAACCCCAGCTGCATGATGCCCTCTGCAGTGAGTTGGGGCTTTTGGAGGTACCATCGAGGGGAATCTACATGTGTGATGTTGACTAATAAACAGGGACGACGCCAACACGTATACCCACTCCAGCTAAAATAAGGAGAAATAAATGATTAAATACATTTTTCTACGATACATATATTTCCAAAGAGGTGTGCTATATTCTCAAAGATAAATAGATTGCTTCTTTTAAATGCACCTCCCCCTCTGACCATCATCTATTACGAATCATGTCTATCGCTGTGACTATCAGATGAGTTCAGAAATGTGGCAAAAGAAGAACATTTGTCAAATGATACCTGTCACTGTGCATTAATATTCTAGTACCTGTCTGTCGCATGCAATCTTTTCCTAACCCTGGAAATTGTCAATTTTTCTATGCTCAGCATTATATACTGGTGTAGCCTAGTGCATTCAAGTGCACAGCTGTGAAGCTGAAGCTGACCAATGAAAACTTTATATATTGATTTCAACTCTATATAGTCATTTTTTCCCTGCATGGAATCTATGTACAGCATCTATTGATCTGTACTGAAAATAAAAATGGCGAAGTATCATTGAGGAAGGGCATAAATGATTATAACTGTCAGAAAGGGATCTGTCTGATCATCTAGTTGAAGTCAGAAGCAAGTTGCCCTCATCTGAGGCACATACTTCACTCTCTTGCACTGGCTCTATGCACACTCACTGGACTCTACCCACACACATACCCACACACATACTAGACTGACACTCCAACACACACACACTACATTCGCTTACACACACAAAACACAAAACACACACATGCATATTGACACCACACTCACATAAACACACTTTCACACGGTTTATTATCTCTCCTGATTGCCTAGTCACTTTTACCCCCACCTATATTGTATGTACTGTACAAATGACATCAATCACATCAATTACCTCGTACCCCTGCAGATTGACTAGGTACCGGTACTCCTTGTATGTTGGCTCCCGAGTGGCGCAGCGGTCTAAGGCACTGCATCACAGTGCTAGAGGTGTCACTACAGACCCTGGTTCGATTCCAGGCTGTATCACAATCGGCAGTGATTGGCAGTCCCATAGGGCAGCTCACAATTGGCCCAGCATCATCCGGGTTAGGGTTTGGCCTGGGTAGGCCGTCATTGTAAATAAGAAGTTGTTCTTACCTTACTTGCCTAGTTAAATAAATATAGCCTCGTTAATTTATTGTGATACTGTTTCCTTTTTTTATTTACCTACTTTTTCTTACTTTTTAACTGCTTAGTTGGTTAAGGGCTGGTAAGCATTTCACCGTTAAGTCTACACCTGTTGTGTTTGGCGCATGTGAGAAATACAATTAGATTTGACTTACTGAATGATTCATAGCAAACAGATCTACAATATTATTCTGGAGGATTGGCACAACAGAAAATACACTACATGACGAAAAGTAGTGGACACCTGCTTGTCGAACATCTCCTTCCAAAATCACGGGCATTAATATGGAGTTGATCCCCCTTTGCTGCTATAACAGCCTCCACTCTTCTGCGAAGGCTTTCCACTAGATGTTGGAACATTGCTGCAGGGACATGCTTCCATTCAGCCACAAGAGCATTAGTGAGGTCAGGCACTGATGTTGGGCGATTCGGCCTGGCTCGCAGTTGGCGTTTCAATTAATCCCAAAGGTGTTCAATGGGGTTGAGGTCAGAGCTCTGTGCAGGCCAGTCAAGTTCTTCCACACCGATCTCGACAAACCATTTCTGTATGGACTTCGCTTTGT
Source organism: Oncorhynchus nerka (assembly GCF_034236695.1). Classification (NCBI taxonomy): domain Eukaryota; kingdom Metazoa; phylum Chordata; class Actinopteri; order Salmoniformes; family Salmonidae; genus Oncorhynchus; species Oncorhynchus nerka. The sequence continues at coordinate 32,076,179 of NC_088422.1, read as the reverse complement.
GCATGGGGGCATTGTCATGCTGAAACAGGAAAGGGTATTCCCTAAACTATTGCCACAAAGTTGGAGGTACAGAATCCTCTAGAACAGGCCTGGGCAACTCCAGTCCCCGGGGGCCTGATTGGTGTCACACTTTTCACCCATCCCTAGCAAACACCCATCCCTGATTGAAACTAATTGCATTTTTAACTGAGGATCATGAATAGTTGATTATTTGAGTCAGGTGTGTTAGATGGGGCTGGGACAAAAGTATAACACCAATCAGGCCCCGAGGACTGGAGTTGCCCAGGCCTGCTCTAGAATGTCCTTGTACACTGTATTATTACGATTTCCTTTCACTGGAACTAAGGGGCCTAGCCCGAACCATGAAATACAGCCCCAGACCATTATGCTTCCTCCGCCAAACTTTACAGTTGGCATTATACATTGGGGCAGGTAGCGTTTTCCTGGAATCCACCAAACCCAGATTCGTCCGTCGAACTGCAAGATGATGAAGCGTGATTCATCACTCCAGAGAACGCATTTCTCCTGCTCCAGAGTCCAATGGCAGCAAGCTTTACACCACTCCAGCCAACGGTTGGCATTGCGCATGGTGATCTTAGGCTTTTGTGCTGCTGCTTGGCCATGGAAACCCATTTCATGAAGCTCTCGATGAACAGTTATTGTGCTGACATTGCTTCCAGAGGCAGTTTGTAACTCAGTAGTGAGTGTTACAACTGAGGACAGACGATTTTAACACGCTACACGCAGGACTCGGCGGTCTCGTTCTGTGATCTTGTATGGCCTAGCACTTCATAGCTGAGCCGTTGTTGCTCCTAGACGTTTCCACTTCACAATAACAGCACTTATAGTTGACCGGGGCAGCTCTACTGACTCGTTGGAAGGGTGGCATCCTATGACGGTGCCACGTTGATAGTCACTGAGCTCTTCAGTAAGGCCATTCTACTGCCAATGTTTGTCTATGGCGATTACATGGCTGTGTGGAGATTTTTTTTTTTTTTTTTTTTTTTTTTTTGAATTTTACCCCTTTTTCTCCCCAATTTCGTGGTATCCAATTGTTGTAGTAGCTACTATCTTGTCTCATCGCTACAACTCCCGTACGAGCTCGGGAGAGACGAAGGTTGAAAGTCATGCGTCCTCCGATACACAACCCAACCAAGCCGCACTGCTTCTTAACACAGTGCGCATCCAACCCGGAAGCCAGCCGCACCAATGCGCCGGAGGAAACACCGTGCACCCAGCCACCTTGGCTAGCGCACACTGCGCCCAGCCCGCCACAGGAGTCGCTGGTGCGCGATGAGATAAGGACACCCCTACCGACCAAGCCCTCCCTAACCCGGGCAACGCCAGGCCAATTGTGCGTCGCCCCACGGACCTCCCGGTCACGGCCGGTTACGACAGAGCCTGGGCGTGAACCCAGGGACTCTGATGGCACAGCTGGCGCTGCAGTACAGCGCCCTTAACCACTGCGTCACCCGGGAGGCCCCTGTGTGGAGATTTTATACACCAATCATCAATGGGTGTGACTGAAATAGCCGAATCCACTCATTTGAACGGGTGTCCACATACTTTCTGCTATACTGTATAGTGTACATTTGGAGGGAAGAAAAGTTTCACCATCATCTTCTCTTCCATGCCCACAATTTCTTTCTCTCTGGCTTTTCATTCATTTTCTTCTCTTCTTCTTTTTTTACTCTTGCCCTCTTTCCTTTTGCTTTTACTCTTCTTTCCTCATGTCCTCCCTCAGCCCTCCCTCTTCGTCTTTCTCACTGAAACTCCTATGGACTTCTGATCCCCTTCTCTTCTGATGCAATCTGACAGGCTTTTATCTGTTTGGGAAAAATATCATTGATGTTGTCGACCGCGTGTCAGCATGCAGAGGCTTGATTGACAATCCAGCAGTCTCCAAGGGCCTCATTAGAGCCCCACTCCCCCTGTGTGTGTGTGTGTGTGTGTGTGTGTGTGTGTGTGTGTGTGTGTGTGTGTGTGTGTGTGTGTGTGTGTGTGTGTGTGTGTGTGTGTGTGTGTGTGTGTGTGTGTGTGTGTGTGTGGTTCGCACATGCGTACCATATCACTATGAATTGCAGGTATGGTGATCATGAACAATAGACCCAGCTTAGAGTTCCACACATGCAGATTAATTTTTGCTCCAAGGGCTACATCCCAGTGTCTTCTTGCCCTACCGCATGCCCAGCACATAACACAAAACCCTTTCCCCATGATGCACAGGAAACTCTTGCTCTATTGTATGTCAAAATGGATAACCTAACCACAACCCCAATACTTACTCCTACCGATTGTTGGCGCTTACACAATTTTTCAGGCATAGATTATTTTAGACAAGTCAATTATCATGAGGAAAGGTACAAATGATTTTCTATGTTTTATCCAATTGTTTTCAAGGATTTCAATTTCTAATTGAAGGGCACCTTGCATCACATTACATAATAGTCCTTTGACTCCTTCCAGAGTGTGTGGTGTGTAGTGTGTGTGTGTGTGTGGTGGTTGAGCAAGCGTGAATGAATGTGTGTATGTGATTTTGATCCTGTGTCCCAGTAGACATAACCACACACTTATGAAGGATTTACCCAATCAAATATTGAATTAATTAATTACAACGACATAGATTTTAGGTCTTAGATGGTCCTGAACCAAAAATCTCCAACACACTAAAATTTTCATGGATGCATCAATGTCACTGAGCTATGAAGTACTACTGCTGAAAAACATGCTGTTATACACGTAAGAACCAAAAGCAACACACTGCGACATAGCACTTATACCTGAACGATGAAGTGAAAACTCAAGGGAGTATACAGCAATGTAATGATTAATACAGTAGTGCTTCATTAATACGTACTACATATTCTTGAATAAAATTGAAGGCTCTTTAACCCATTACAGCACTTCTACAGTTGATAATAGAATCCCTCTCTCTTCTAAATATCCACTCTTATCATGTTTTTCATCTCTCATTTTCTCCATGTCTTCCTTGTTTGTGAGGGATTCGTTTTAACTGGGAGCTCATGAGGGGTCAGGAGAGATGCGAACAGCCACAATCTTAGCCTGAGGGCAGATCGACTGGTGGCCAGAAAATGTATTCAGATGGTGCTGTCCCTGCATATGCCTTACTTTGAAGTTGTTCTCTAAACTCTGGCTTGTCTTACGTGACTTTATGCCCATTTTTCCTTTCTGAAGAGAGAGAGAGAGCAAAAAGAGAGAAATAGAATGAGTGTGTGTGTGTGTGTGAGAGAGGAAAAGAGAGAAGGGGTGGGATACTCTGTGCCTATCCATCATTGCTTAAGCAAATTCAAGGTCATTCTATTAGGTTTTGCCGATCTTCACTCAGTTTTCCATCAAAGTAATATTTAATTCAGAGCTAATTCCGGCCTCCTAGTCACGAATTTGCCTCACTGTTTTCTAGGTGCTCTTTTCTCTGCTCTGATCTGCAGTGTTATGTTGAGCACATTATGGCATGCAGAGCCCACCTAGTCACTGTGACATGTATGTATGGCTGGATAGAGACATGTCAGACTCCACACTGGCTGTCTCCTCTGTCTCAGTCCTTACAGGCTCAAGTCTCACTCCACTGTCCACAACTTCAAAGCTTTCCTAAATGTACATGTTGATCCACACATGAACATGACACATGTGTTATTAACCCTTAGGGCCATTCAGTGTGTCACAAATTGAACAATGAAGCCAGTTAGCAACTGTGAATATAAAGCAGGTTGAACTTATTCAACTGGTTTCACAGGTGGAAAAATGAATAAGTTGTTCTTTCTGTCATACTGATCTTTGATTTGATTTACTTCAGAACGTACAAATTCTCTCTTCAAGTGGGATTTTTCCATAACACCTTTATTGTTATTCAAAGATCTTGTTTATTAGAATTGTTGCTGGAAGTTCCTCAAGCATTTTCCCTTAGTTATTCAGAGGCAACCACATATTTTTTCCACTTCATTGAGAATGTTTTCTGATGTTTTGTTGATCGACAGGGCTACCCGCAACTCATACAGCCATGTCCCCATGTTTATTTATTTGTCTAACTCCCCCTCCTATCTCCTCCACAGACAGCACTCTGACTTTTAGTGGGAGTGCCTCATGCAATCATATGTTTTATTAAATAACTTCATATCCGTTTTCTCTAAAGAAAGGGCCCTTTTTCAAGCTGGTAGGGCGTACGTGGTAGTTAAGACTGTATGATGACACTATATTAGATGACAGTTTTTACTGCCAAGAGGGTGTAACTGAAACACTAAACTGTGCAGAGAAAATACAATAATGTTTCAGCGTTTTATTCATTCAGTTTCTCTTGTGTTGCCCTTAAAGTATTCATTTTCAAAAGCTATATTTTTCAAGATACAGTAAGGTGTTTATTTCTACATTGATTCAAACTATGTTTTGTTCACACGCAAGATTCACATTATGAATCTTAACACTGAATATAATCCCAATTTAGCCGGTTTTAAAGCTCACATGAGCACTTTGTTCATACTGATAATCCTGTCATACATTATACAGTTCTGCTTTATAAGACTCCCCAAAAACACAGTCAAAAGGAAAAAGAGGAAACATGTATCAGTGCATCTTCCATTGTGTGTTTACGGTTTACATGGCTCCCTAAAATTGTGCCCGGTCCTTTGATTGAAATACCTTTCTGTGTTCTCTGTAATGCAGAGGTTTCTTTTAAGGTGCATTATTGCCAAGAACTTCAAAGCCTGCCAAATGCACTCTCCTCTCCTCTTAAAAACATCCTTATATTTTCCAAATGGACAGGAAGAGGCACTCGCTGGTATTGAGGTGATGTTAATGCAGAGCAGCGCTTGTTTTCCACATAACCCTGTTTGTCCCCGGTGACTGAGCCAGTACTGTACTCTGCACTATTAAGATCTACCCTATTTTCACTCTAATGAAAACTGAAAAGGGAAGAGTGCCATACATGACAACAATTTTACTAAATTGCTTGAAGCAATTCAATATTTAAAAAATTCTGAAAAAAGCTCTGGTACACAATGTTAAGTTTTACAATCCAGTACAAAATGTAAAGTTACAGTAATATTAACTATACCCTCTGGCTAGTTTATTCCCAATTAGTGCAGTTGGCATCCCAACGCAAGATTACTGTAATTTACCTAAATCACTGTTAAAAATGTAATATACTTTACTGTCCCCTGTATTGAACTGTGCAAAATAAATGTAGTCTCTCTCCAGATATGGGACTCTCCCATTCTGCCATCACACATTTTATTGATCCAGTTAGCAAGGCAAGCACTTCTGAACTGTCTGGTGTTTTGTCAGCTGAGGATGCACAGCAGAGCTCCTTGGAGGACTGGAGGTCCTTTCCTGTGATGTAAACCCTATACAAGTGAAAGAATGTTGACTCCATTTAATATGTCCGCCAGATTTGAGGACTTTTACGTGTATGAGATGGTTTTCATTATGCATGAACCATACGTTGAGCAGAGGCATGCATAGCTGTAGACAGCTGGATGTAACTCGAGACTCTCAGTCACTTATCAGTACTGGCATCCCTGCCATTTCCCATAGCCATCCTCAACCACGAAGAATCCACCCATTGTTTTCATCTCTGTGGGCCCTGTGTTAACCCAGCAATGCCTTGCTGATTGTTGCAGAGATATTTAAGAAAATGGCTTTGTCCACATAAACCCGCATCTTGTGACATTCAAGCTGTGTGTGTGTCTGTGTGTGTGTGTGTGTGTGTGTGTGCGTGTATTGAGGGGGGTTAGTTGATAGGGTTTGAGGGAGCAGCTGCACCTGTCCTGTATGTCAACACAGTGGACTGGAGCAGACACTGAAGTAGAGAGATGGTTTTCACACCACTGCCCTCACTAAAGTTGCTTACTTTGCAAAGACAACAATAACCATGGTGCTCTGCTGTAGAATGGCCAAGGCCATACTACAACACCATTAACTGGGCGCCTGGTCTGTGTGGGCCACGGATTATTTCTTGACTGAGCCCTGCTATGTACAGGCTTACTGGCCTTCCTCATGTCCCCTGATTCTTTTGGGTTTAGAGTTTCCAGGATGCTTTTTGACTGTCTGTTTTACACATAGAGACAGGATCCCCCGTGGGGGTTGTTTAGAGGTTACAGGGGTAGTAAAGAGGTCAGGGAGAAACTGTCAGACTATTTCCTTTCTCTGTCCTTGGGAAACTGCACCACAAGTCTTTTGCATATTTTTAGTGTCCGAGCTGTTTTTCTCAGAATGAATCCACAGGAGAAGTTGCAGTTATTCCCAGTTTATAGGATCTTTCATTTCTCTCATGGATGACTTTTTATCGTTTTTTCTTTCTTTCCCTTTTTCACATAAGATCCTGTCCAATATAATGGACAGTCTGGAAGCCATCATTTTTATGTGTTAGTGTGTAAAACTCTGGACCATAAAATTACTACACAACCTTCTACAGGCATTTGCCTCGTGCTCCTGGGTACAAACCGTGTGTCTACAGCTGTGATTTGGGTGTGGAAGGAATGAATGTTGTGGAAAAATAGGCCTGTGTTATTTCTAGGCTTTTCTCTCCACCTTCGGTGAGACTATACTAATGGGCACAGGAAAAATCTCTGTATGCTGATCTACGATAATACAGTATCTTTATTTATTAGCTCCGAGAGAAAACACTCTAGGTGAAAAATAGATACAGGGGTTATTTTCTGGTGATGTGGAATTATACTGAAGGCTCTCTTCAAATGTCGAGGTCATCATGTTTGAATGGACAACTTGTTTTTATTTTTCAGCGTTTAAAGGCTGGCATAGATATTATGTTTTGGTAAAGAGCAAACCAGGATATTCAGTGAAAGGCTGACCCCCTTTCCCTCTGTGACGGATCCGTCCTTCCCAAGGCCTTGCCAAGTATGGAGAGGGTGCATTCAGATGTGAAGGTACTCATAAACCTGCTGAGCGGTCATGCTCATTCACATTCAACCTGTCTGAACCGTCTGACCAATCGCATGGAAGATAGTCCTACCTGCTGCTCCACATTCCTTCTTTGTGTTTAGGAATCACACATTCATCACAATACCTCCCACTACTTCATCACGTTCTGTCTTTATCTGATGAAGGACACACTGACCAATCACCCCACAGTAATAGTTGATAGTGTTAAAAAGAGTAGTTGATTGTGTTAAAAAGAGCTACTGTAAAAAAAACACACCATTTTTTTTTTAATGTATATATTTATTTACTAACAGCATAAAATACTCCAAAACGCCCCAAAACAGAAGACATATTTGCGCACATTAAAATTGTCTTAGCCAGACTGTTGTTCTTTTCTCCACTAATTTTGCAACACAATTATCACTTAGTGAAAGGGATCGTACATGCCAATAAAAACAAGTAATTTCTGCTTAGCACTGGCCTACTTACTTTTAAATGCTTGGCTGTGCAGCTGCACCGTGCTCTGAAAAACAAACAGCGCCGTGCAGCTGGGCTCTTCAAGACACAGCAAAAGGGGAATTTTAATCCCATGTTTTTTTTGTTCTTTGGCACTGGTCAGATTTATTTGGTCATAAAGAGAGTAAAAGCACCCCACCATCTGAAGGGGCTGGGGAAGTGGGAAACCAAGTCATGCCAGACCCAGTTGTAGACAAAGAAACACAACGGGCCAGGAAATGTATTCTGAGGGGTCAAAGTGCACCCAGAATATTCAAACCATACATAGACTAATCAACTCAGATAGTGGCACATTACTAGCATACCTGGAGATTTTAGGCAGATAGCCCAGACCACTCATGATGATGAATACTACTCTGGGTTTGTTATCAGTGTAGAACAGATAACATGCAGAAATACAGGTTTTATAATAGTGACATCAATGACAGTGTTGTTTGTCTCATTAAACATTTGACAAAGTACTGAAACCAATAGTTACATGTCTCTAAGATCCATTTCCTGCAGCCTGATATGAAAATAAACTATCCATGGATCCCCCCCAAAAGAAAAAAAGCAGGGTGAGGGCAAGAAGGAGTGAGAGTTGGAGACTCGAGGAAAATACAAAATATGTAACTCAAACTACAAGTACTATGCTCCGAATCGCTGTTGGATGAAAAACAAGCCAAGTGTAACACATACACTGAATCATATTTCAGTTGCATATAACTTTAAGCCTTCACACAGATACAACTACAAAGCACTCATAATCATTTTCTGTATGCAAAAAGTTTGAATGCTTGTTCAAAGTAGCATTTCAATCTATTGAGTAGCAATTAGTTCATAGCAGTCAGAGCTTTAAGGACTTTGAGAGCTGCAGTATTATTACACAAATACTGTTAACAAACTATTTTGCATCTTTATAATTGACTGTAATGTACCATAACAACCTGTGTGTTGATGACACAACAGATAACATGTCAAGATAAACATGCAGTAACCTGACAATATCCTGACCAAAGAGCATCTGGAATATCACAGAAAGCTCAAGTCCTAGTACCATAAAAAAATATGGATGTGTCTCTGAGAATGTCCAGAGACCGCACATAGACTCATCCAAATCCCTCAAGACAAGGTTGGAGAACAGACTGGAGGTCTTAAATCTCTCTTTGGTTAAAGTGCACTAAGCTCAAGGGCAAGAGCATGTGTACACTGAGCAATAGAGAAATAATTCACCTATTCCCCTGTAAAGCAAGCAGGGCATTTGAATCCCACATCAAGCTAATTTTAGATTAGGATATGCACAACAATTTATGATAAATAATTTAAACATTGTACTCTACTGATTTAGATGTATTCTTAAACCTCTGCACCACAACCACTCTGGCTGTCATACACTTCTGCCACTTCTGTCTCTTTTTAGAAAATGACTCTTACCCTTGTATATTTGGCTTCCATTATTCTGATTTTACCTGAGGTACCCACAGGTACCCACTGTGGCTAAAAAAGCGCCTATGCACTTCTATCCCCCTGTACACTTCAGTTGAGTGCAAGCATAATAGCGTTGGCATACGCCTCAGCTTGAAGAAAGGTCTGGGAGGATGATGTGTTATTGTTTAGATAAATGCAAATTATTGGGAGAGATCATTACATTATCATACTGTATATAGGTATGCATGACCGCAAGCAGTTACAGTCAGCTGCTGTGCATCAACCTTAATTTTGCAAAGCATAGCAGTTTCAAGAGAGAGCAAGTCTGAGACATTTCTCCGATTTTTGTAATGGTTGTCGGCTTCTTCTTTGTATGTACAATTCCAAGTCGTACTACGAGATTCAAAAACGAGCTTTGTATACACAATGTCACACATTGTATTTAATATTCTGTTGATAAAGCTGTTAATTTTTCAACTATTCAGCATGATTTTCAGACAGGACCTTCCAGTATAGACTTTGCCAGGCCTGTCGTTCTGTAGTTGAGGTATAAGCAGCATTGTATGCTAGAGAACCCAAGACACAAGCAGTCCTTTCTTAGTTGTTTTTTCTATTTAATGATCTGCATTACCTCCAATTTGGTCAAAATGTAATTCCCATACTTTTGTGGGAAAGCATGTATACTATGTTCCCCTTTGAAGGAAATCACTATATTGAAGTACCTAATTAAGACATACATAGAACGCGAAGAGGGAAGAGTGGTCTACTCAGATGAGAAAATAACTAAAGGCAGTAAAGTCAGGAAGTTTATTAAGAAATGGTCGGACATTCTATTCTAGCCAGAAACTCTACTTTAGTTCGAACAAAACTCTTGAAATAACGGTGTTTCAGAATAAAAGAGAGAAAGACAAGAGAGCAAGAAGAGTACATTTTAATGTTTTCTTTTCTCTAGAGGGGAAGGCTCTTTATCATGCTTCACATCCAACCTCTCACCTCCCCCTTTGGGCCTTTAGAAGCATCCTGTGACCCCTGACCCCTGGACAATAGAGGCCAGGACGTTTCCCAGTGATCAGCGACGTAGCCAACAACAGGAACATGAGGGGTGCTCCTGGGAAACAAACTGTTTATTGTGCGACAGGATGGACAGGGCCCTCACTTACTTTCACACAAACCCGTACACATACACACACACACACTCACAAATGCCTCCTGTTGATTCATAAAATGCAAGAACAGCTCCACACGTCTTGTCAGCTGATGTATGCACCGTCCAAACCTGCTGCTCTGAAATTAGCTATAGATTACTTCATGTTTGGATGTGCTATTGTTACACTAAATAGGGACACACCCGTCACTTATCTGTGGGCCTCAGTGTCTGCTCATGTGGGGGATGGTCCCTGGTAAGGAGTGTGTGGGGGGTAGGGGTTAGGGGGACAGAGAGAGAGAGAGAAGAGAAAGAGAGAGAGAGAGTAATAGATGAGGACATGGCTAGGGAAGACATGTTGTCTCTAATCACAAAAGATTGCATCCGTCAGAGTGCATCATCTAAACAAGTTTAAGGATTTTAGTTATTTTCTTTTTTGTTTGCCTTTTGCCTTTCTTTTTGTATAGGTTGACTGTGCCCTTTTTTTTAAGGTTGACTCATGAAGTAATTGGACTTTCTATCTTTTGTTGTTTTTATTCAACAAGACATAAAAAGCCCTCTGTCATGGACACAGTCAATAGAGAGGGTACTTCTTTTGTGGAGAAATAAAGCGCCTTTTCTTACCACCCCCCCTGGTTCATATAGAATATATCCAGTTGAGAACTACATTTGTCCAAGCACTACATTTGAATAAGTTGACGAATACGACGGCCAATACATATATAAAAAATTCTGTTCACCCTTTTGAAAAAATATAAACATCATCAATAGGAAATACAAGTAAAGAAGTAAATCAAATCTTCCAAATTCCACACTTGTGTGGTGGTAGTATTCAGAAACAGATCTTCTTCTCAGAATGGAAGGCGAGAGCGGCAGCATGGTGTCATTAAGCACACGGAAAAGTGTACTAGTACTGCCTTCTTTCTGTCTAGCACCAAAACATGCCTGAGAAAACGAAGATGAGATGTACTCTGGTCTCATGTTACTGATTTTGTTATTATCACGTGGCTGGGTTGGCTCAGGTAGTCAACCGTTTACATCTCTGACTGATGTTTTTTCTGATTAGACTAGTACCAGGAGTACTTGGTACTGCCACCGTCTGTCTGTTTGAGAGGAAATCCCTTCTTTGTTTCTCAAGGAAGCTTAGCGAAATGAAAACCTGAATAAGACATCAGAAGTCAAACAGCTGGAAAGTATTTACTAATGCTGAGGCTGTGATGGTTCCAGATACAGCAACAACTGTGTTAGTTAATGCAAAGGACTATACCTTACCTAAGGCTCTGGAGACTACTCATAGCAATGGCAGTGTAGTAAAACAACTTTTCCAGCAGGCACGTTGTCAGCTTTGCAGTTAAAGACAGACAGAAAGACAGACACAGGGGGTACAAGGCTCCTCCCTAAAATGCTTACCCCCCAAGGATCACTGGCTATGGTTGAGTGTGTTTAAAGTTTTCCTCCTTTCTCAACATGCTCAAAGTCTGCATGTGGTGGGTTGAATATCAACATTAACTACCGTTCAAAAGTTTGGGGTCACTTAGAAATGTCCTTGTTTAAAAAAAATAAAAACACATTTATATCCATTAAAATAACATAAAATTGATCAGAAATACAGTGTAGACATTGTTAATGTTGTAAATTACTATTGTAGCTATAAATGGCAGATTTTTTAATGGAATATCTACATAGCCGTACAGAGGCCCATTATCAGCAACTGTCACTCCTGTGTTCCAATAGCACGTTGTGTTAGCCAATCCAGGTTAATACAGACGCCTCACAAGTCCTCAACTGGCAGCTTCATTAAATAGTAGCCGCAAAACACCAATCTCAGCATCAACAGTGAAGAGGCAAGCATCCCGGAGTCGCCTCTCCACTGTTGACGTTGCCAGTTGAGGACTTGTGAGGAGTCTGTTCCTCAAACTAGACATTCTAATGTACTTGTCCTCTTGCTCAGTTGTTCACCGGGGCCTCCCACTCCTCTTTCTATTCTGGTTAGTGCCATTTTGCGCCTGTTCTGTGAAGGGAGTAGTACACTGCGTTGTACGAGATCTTCAGTTTCTTGGCAATTTTTTGCATGGAATAGCCTTAATTTCTCAGATACTCAGATAGTCTTCTTTAATCACCACACAGTTTTCAGCTGTGCTAACATACTTGCTAAATGGTTTTCTAATGATCAATTAGCCTTTTAAAATTATAAACTTGGATTAGCTAACACAACGTGCCATTGGAACACAGGAGTGAAGGTTGCTGATAATGGGCCTCTGTACGTCTATGTAGATATTCCATAAAAAATCAGCCGTTTCCAGCTACAATAGTCATTTACAACATTAACAATGTCTACACTGTATTTCTGATCAATTTTATGTTATTTTAATGGACATTAAATTAGTTTTTCTTCAAAAAACAAGGACATTTGTAAGTGACCCCAAACTTTTCAACTGTAGTGTATATAGAGAGGATTTGGCTCCCTCTCTCCTCATCCAGTGTCTAGGAGGTCTGTGTAGGGCCGTAATGTGCATAGCTCCTTGGGGGGGATGGGTACTCATGTCTGTCTGAGACTATGAGGGTCTGTCAAATAATCTTCGGGGAGGGTGGGGCGGCTGACTGCTCTTATTGTTGCTACAATGGTCTCCCTGATGAACATGCTGATGTAATCCTGTAGAGGACAATGGGCTCTTATTTAACAAAAAGGTGCTAAAATTGTTTCTGATGGCCTTGTTTGACTTGGCCCACCTCCTCTTTTGCACATCCCCTTCTTCACTTTGTATTAGTCAGTTACGGTGTTATAGATTATACCTTTCAAGCAAACAGTGTGTAGGCTAGTTGTTTTTTGCATAACATATTTGTAACAGTTTGAACTACCAATGTGTAATGCATTGCCATATTATAAAAGCCCATGAGTTGTTATGATTTGTTATAAGAAGTCTTACATTGTAGTGCAATATGGGTGCAGTAGAACACAATATAGATTCATTAAACAAAGGCGGTTGGAAGAAAGTGTTACTTTAAAAAGTTATCGGAATGCTTTTGATTGATCCAATTATGAACTTGTAAGCACAATAATTAATGAAAAGCCTTCTTACGAAATGTCCATATTGGAATCTCCAAAGTAAATAATATACCCCCACTCCTACAGGGGGGAGCGGTCCCGCTGAAACTATGAAAATACCAGGGGCAGATAGTGGGTCTCACCCCTGAGTTATGTCTATAAATGGCATGTCTGGGATCATGGGCTTTTAACTATGTTAATAAGGTAAACAAATAAATGAGGCGTTATTGGGCAAGGACCCCTGCTTCTAAATGAGACACCCCCTCAACTGTTCACCAATTAATCCAATTAAACACTGCAGAGTTCACTCTGGTAACTGTTAAAGCAAATAATGCCATTTAATGAGTACATCCCTGAGGCCATAAATGTTTACACCACTGTATCATAACAAGATTTGAGCATGCCCCTCACACAACAAACCAATGCAGGCTAATGCTTAGTCCTGCACCAGCTGGTTTGAATTTCCATTGTCTAAGATAGGGAGTAACTTCTGTAGACGTTTATATTGCACCATTAAAATGGATATATGAAAATATATACAGTGCCACAAAAGTTGTCATATATGCCTTGGAAATATTTGTTCTATTGTTTTGTAATTTCCATACTTCACAGTAATGTGTGGTATGATGTCCCATGGTCTTTCTTAATATATCTGCTTAGTCAAAAAAAAACTATTGTGTGGATTGCTGGTCTGAGTCCATGTGGTTTATTGAGGTCAGAACCAGGCTCAATAAAGACCCGTCCTATTCATTATATTTCTATGCATTTAATCCTATCCGATAGATGAAATTTGGATAGGTAACTTTTGATAAACTGTGCCCATGGAACTCTTGCTAGTCAGTCTGGTCTACCTGTCAGAACCTTTATAGATCAGGGAGGTTTAGTCAATCTAAGAAGGATTTGGTGTGTCGGATTGGTAGGTTGTGGCAAACATCATCCACACGAGTACTTACACTGTCATGAGGAATAGTTGTGGGCTGATTCAGACCTCCTTTAGACTGGGTCAATGGGCCATCATCTGCCACCTAAACGTTGACAAACCAAATAAAATCAGAGTCAAGGAAATTGACCATGAATCAGTGATTGCACTGCACATAATTCCCTTTTCAATAGCCTAGTCAAAGAAGGATGGGATTGTGCCCAGAGATGCTGACTTTGCTGCAAACATGAGAATTGACTGCACACAATTGAGTGTATAATCAAATCAAGAACATTAATACAGGGAGTGTACAAATATCTCTCTGTAAGTAGGAATTATGGATCTTTGTTCCATATAAGAACCTCTGAGAACAGCCATGGACTTGGTTAAGGTAGAGTACCTCGAGGGGCTCTCAGAGGCTGAGCTCAACTTTAATTGGTTGAGCGTTTATTGGATAATTCAGACATAAGCAGGACCTATTTGGAATTATTGTGAAAATTATTGTGAACCTATGTGCATTGTTACAGCAGATTTAGCTTGGGGTTCTGGCGGAGACTAACTCAATAAAGGAACATGTTAGAATATAGCTTGGGTATGAGAAATTAAATGACAAGAACCCTTCGTTCCTGATAGTGGGACAATCCTCTGATGAATCCTCTGACTCTTGGTCCGAGAGAGACATGTCATAAGAAACAGACACCGCCATGCTCTCAAATTACACCACTTTATTACATTGTCTTCAGTTGAGAGAGTTCAGCCATCCCGCCACCCTACCCATATCATACCTGTCCCTGGGCATCCACACCAAGACACATACATAACTTTAGGTCTGGGGGCACCAACGTTGTAACTAAAAACTCCCCACTACAAGGGATAGGTGGGGATTTCCCTAACCCCTTGGTAATGGGTTACCCAAGAAACAAGCAAACTGTACTTGCTCTCTGCCAAGAAAGTTATTTTTTTAATCCATATCACCTTGACAGACCGTCCTAGACTCTTAGAAAAAAGGGATCCAAAAGGGTTCTTCAGCTGTCCACATAGGAAAACCCTTTTTGGTTCCAAGTACAACCCTTTTTTTGGTTCCAGGTAGAACCCTTTTGAGTTAAATGCAAATCAATTATTTCAAAATCATGCAATGTGATTTTCTGGATTTTTGTTTTAGATTCCGTCTCTCACAGTTGAAGTGTACCTATGATAAAAAGTACAGACCTCTACATACTTTGGAAAACCTGCAAAATCGGCAGTGTATCAAATACTTGTTCTCCCCACTGTAAATGTAAAACCCTTTGTGGGAAGGGTTCTACCTGGAACAAAAAATAGTTATTCAAATGGTTTCCCCTATGGGGACAGTCAGAGAAACCTTTTAGGTTCTAGATACTGTAGGAATGCTTTTTTAAAGAATGTAGATCTGCTATTGGTGCAGGATGTATGATGGGTTATGACTCTCTAGTGGTAGTCACCCAGATGATCTAAGTTTAAAGCCCACAGTAGCCAAACAGTGCACATTTACATTTCTAAGAGGGAGACAGTGGTGGAATGACTGTGGGAAGTTTTTCGAGCTCAGGCTTGAGGCCAACAGAGAGTGTGGGGGGAAACAACTCCATGATGAATGTTCTTAGCAAGTAGGCAGAGTCAGCACACAAGGCCCCTGCTGCACAAGGCCTGACCTGCTACCTCTACTGCTGGGCTGGCTGAATCTGATTATAGGCAGGCCCTGAGGACAGGCAGGTCATTGAGAGCGCAGAGATGAGCAAACAATAGATATTATCTTAAGGAATCGCTAGCTTTCCAAAGGAAAATGGTCCTCAGTGTCACATTGACGATGGGATCATCAACCTGACATTGAATCAGCCATTTAAGAAGGATGAACACTGCCACCCATTCATAGATACTCACTAAAATAATGAGAGCTCTTTTTTCACCTTTGTTTAAGACATATAAAGGGAAACTCATAGAGCTTTGCAAGACAAGGCTGTGCAGAAATTGGAGGATGCAGCTGACTCACAGATGAATACGCCTTTACAATGATTGGATATTGACTGAACAATCCCTTGGTCTATCACCATTGTACTTGACAAAGCTATATAGAAAAATCCATTTTAAAGCAAATGTATACATTTAAAAGTTTCTGCTAATGAATGTGCGGGACTATGTAGTGTAGCCTATTGTTGGCTAAATGTTTCATACATTTCTTTAGAACCTAACAACTTGCATAACTGTTGTTTTGTATCATGCTGAAGAAATATAATAGAATACATCTAGAATATAGATGCACCGAAAAATAAGAAATTGAGATATATTCTACTACATGTTTATAAATGGCAAAAAAAATATCAATCCAAGGTGTTTATGCAAACTCTGCAGAAAAATTACCTGCACAAATTTGGGATCCAAACATATTTTTCTCATCCCAGTCAAACTGTGTGAGAGTGCACCCCTATACTTTTGAAATATACACAAATATTTTTGACAAACTGATATAGCTGCTATGGAGCTTCTTAATAGCACTATCAGTATACTTCTGATAATGGTGGGCATGATTCATCAGCTGAGTGAGTTTACTGCAGGGCCCTTAGATCAGTGGGCCCTGCTTATCCTTTAAGTCAAACAGGGACATCTTGTGGTCAGAGGCTCACATGTGGTTTATGAAGTTTTGTATGTGCTGCTGTGTGCTAAATGGTTGCAGATTGCCCCTGTAAATGTATGCTTAATATGGTAATTTTGTTTGAGCTCTCCATTAAAATGAATTGTAATGTCTTGTACCTACCACATCTTGGCAGGATAAGACTCTTTTTGGAATAACTGTAAATCATGTTGAAAATCTTTGTGGTCCAAACAGGATACCCACTTAGAAACCAAAAAATGTTGGTTCTTCTCATCCAGCTAAAACACAATGATAATCTGCACCACACCTGATCTAAATCAAATATGAATAAATATTAACCAAAATATGAGGAGCATATAGATTTTCATTACTTACAAAAGGGCAGTCAATAAATCGATGCTCATGTCTATAAAATAACTGCCTTCATTGTCAGATAGGTAGCTAGGCCAAAAAGCGTAGGCCTAATAGATTGTAAATGGCTATAAGGCCACATCTTACGCCCCAAGCCGATATTTCATTTCAGAATGTATAAAAATCTATTTACGACACAAATGTCTTTTAAATTGATCAGATACTTTAGTGGCCACTCTAAGCATGAAAATAAAAGTCTTCAAAAATGGAACGGCAGTCGGGAGAATGTAAGACCGAAAGGTACCTAAGTTTTTGTATGGAGGTCAATGAGTGTTTAATTTGGTTAACAAAACAATGAATAGCTTATTTGATCAAATAGACGTTTTGTAATGATTAGGTTGTAAAGAGTGTACCTATATAAGTATTTATCCCGCCAACCTTGAGAAAAAAACACTATATCGGCGTTGTGCCTGGTCGTCACTAGTTATTACAGCCACAAAGTCATAAAACCCGCATATTTCTACAATGTATCTTCTTAAAATGTGATTTTAAACATAAACCTAACCACACTGCTAACATTATGCTATCTGGGCCCTGTTATCCCTCTCGCTTCGCCTCTTCCTGTCTGGTTAGGGTCAGCTGTCCAATGCATTTCTCGTCTCGCGATATTCCGGAACTCCTCTCCAGCAGCAGTGGAAGGAGAGAGGGGGTGAGAACGTTCTTATATTATACCTCAGTGGATGAGAAAGCTAGCCAACCTTCTACCGTGGAAACTAGTTATATTCGAAAGATCCCACGATAGTTACATTATTTATATACACAAAGTAACTGGTTTGAAAAACATCGTAATTTAACCCACATTATCTGTGCCAGTGTATTAGAGAGACATATCTAATTAAACGAGCAATGGCGTTGAAAAGAATTCAAAAGGTGAGTGTTTGTTATTGTTTGCTTATTTCTTCCTGTCGTCCTGCGTTGCAACTAACGGAAACGTTAGTCAACTAAATAGTTATGCTTACAATCAGAAACGTTATAGTTCTCCACATTTCATGTAACACACACTTATTTGTGCTCCCCTTGAATACTTCGCATATAGACAAAGACGAGTAACCAATGGTGGCCCTTTGCAATTGACGCATTGCATGCTAGTGAGCTGTTAGCTAGCTAACGTTAGCTTAGCAGGACAGTATTATTTTTTTTTGCTAGTTAGCGGTCCTCCCATCTAGTTAACGTAAGATAATACAAAGGGGCCTGTACCAATTGCATTTGGTTGGGATACAAGTAATTTGACTACATTTTGCGTGTATTTGTTATTTTTTTAATCACTAGTTAGCTAGTAATTTATTTGTCAGACGAACCCGGTAAGAGTACAACTTGGGGCTAGGTTGCTAATGCTAGCTAGCGGTAGCTATCTTTTGCCATCTTTGCTCCATCATGAATGAGTGTGCTGGAAACTAATGCGCACGCGTGACATATGACAGCTGTTTGCAGGTTGCCAAATACTGAACCCCAATGTCAATGTTGCCATATATGGAATGGCAAATGGGGCACTGGGGCAAGCAAGTGTATTTATAACAGAATGGACAGCGTTTGCATAAATAGTTAACTAACTAGTGTACTGATTGCTGTACAACAATAACAGTGATGTCATTCCATATAAACTCAAATGGTACACTGCTAGTAAACACCATAACTGCTAACATATGTGACTTCGGTGAACAATTGAAACAGCAGTGGGCTGTTTTTATTTTGTTTGTATTCTCACTGTAATAAAAGTAATACCATTTGTAGGGTGTAACATTATCATCACTTCACATTATGGTACAGACTGGGCCTGTATAGTAATTGGTCATGTTAGCCTAAATTTCAAATTTGAGAAGAGGCTTTGAGAGTTAATTTGGCTGTTACATCTTTCACCCCCCCCCCCCCCAACTCAGTGCTCAACCAGACAACCGTTGTCAAACGATGTGGTGTAGCCTATTTCACAATATCTGAATAATTTTCCACATCAATTTCCTCAGTCAGTGTGTGACTGTGTCTGAATCAGGGTCGTATTCACTAGAAAACAAACAGAAGAGAACAGACTGAAACGGGTATGGACTACCAGTCCAATAATATGACCCAGTGAACTCAACCCAGATGTGACTACCTATGCCAAGTTTTTTCCAAGATATGCAGAATTGCAGAGACAACAGCAGCCTGTTTAGAAAAAATATACGGTACTTGTCAATAGTTTGGACAACTACTCATTCCAGGGTTTTTCTTTATTCTTACTATTTTCTACATTGTAGAATAATAGTGAAGACATCAAAACTATGAAATAACACATGGGAGAAAAAGTGTTAAACAAATAAAAAAATATCAATAAAATCATGTAGTAACAAAAAAAGTGTTAACTTCTTATGGCCAGTCCGCTGAAAAGGCAGCGCGCGAAATTCAAAAATATTTTTTAGAAATATGTAACTTTCACACATTAACAAGTGCAATACACCAAATGAAATAAACTTCTTGTTAATCTACCCATCGTGTCCGATTTCAAAAAGGCTTTACAGTGAAAGCACAACATATGATTGTTAGGTCAGAGCGAAGTCACAAAACACAGCCATTTTTCCAGCCAAAGGTAGGAGTCACGAAAAGCACAAATATAGATAAAATGAATCACTAACCTTTGATGATCTTCATCAGATGACACTCATAGGACATCATGTTACACAATACATGTATGTTTTGTTAGTAAAAGTGCATATTTCTATCCAAAAATCTCAGTTTACATTGGCGCGTTACGTTCAGTAATGTTTTGCTTCCAAAGCATCCAGTGATTTTTGCAGCGCCACATCAATTTCCAGAAATACTCATAATAAACATTGATAAAAGATACAAGTGTTATTCACAGAGTTAAAGATATTCTTCTCCTTAATGCAACCGCTGTGTCAGATTTTTTTTTTTACTTTACAGAAAAAGCACACCATGCAATAATCTGAGTACGGCGCTCAGACGACAAATCAAGCCAAAGAGATATCCGCCATGTTGGAGTCAACAGATGTCAGAAATAGCATTAAATATTAACTTACCTTTGATCTTCATCAGAATGCACTCCCAGGAATCCCAGTTCCACAATAAATGTTTGATTTGTTCGATAAAGTTAATAATTTATTTCCAAATTCCTCCTTGTTGTTTGCGCATTCCGCCCAGTAATCCATCTTCATGAGGTGCGAGCACTAGGTCAGAACAAAGTCCAAAAACGAAGTATAGAATCAAGCTTTAGGATGTTTTTAACATAAATCTTTAATAATGTTCCAACCGGAGAATTCCTTTGTCTGTAGAAAAGCAATGGAATGAGAGCTACCTCTCACATGACCGCGCGTCATGAGCTCGTGGCACTCTGCCAAACCACCGACTCAAAGAGCCCTCCTTTACAGTAGAAGCCTCAAACAAGTTTCTAAAGACAGTTGACATCTAGTGGAAGCCTTAGGAAGTGCAATTTGACCCCATATAGACTGTTTTCGATAGGCCAAAGCTTTGAAAAACGACAAACCTCAGATTTCCCACTTCCTGATTGTATTTTTCTCAGGTTTTCACCTGCCATATGAGTTCTGTTATACTCACAGACCTCATTCAAACAGTTTTAGAAACTTCAGAGTTTTCTATCCAAATCTACTAATAATATGCATATATTAGCCACTGGGACTGAATAGCAGGCAGTTTACGCTGGGCACGCTTTTCATCCAAACGTGAAAATGCCGCCCCCCCATCCCAAACAGGTTTTAAACAAATAAAAAATATATTTTATATTTGAGATTCTTCCAGGTACCCACCCTTTCCTTGATGACAGCTTTGCACACTCTTGGCATTCTCTCAACCACCTTCATGAGGTAGTCACCTGGAATGCATTTCAATTAACAGGTGTGCCTTGTTAATTTGTGGAATTTCTTTCCTTAATGTGTTTGAGCCAGTCAGTTGTGTTGTGACAAGGTAGGGGTGGTATACAGAAGATAGCCCTATTTGGTAAAATACCAAGTCCATATTATGGCAAGAACAGCTCAAATGAGCAAAGAGAAATGACAGTACATCATTACTTTAAGACATGAAGGTCAGTCAATCTGGAACATTTAAAGAACTTTGCATGTTTATTCAAGTGCAGTGGCAAAAACCATCAAGCACTATGATGAAACTGTCTCTCATGAGGACTGCCACAGGAAAGGAAGACCCATAGTTACCTCTGCTGCAGAGGATAAGTTCATTAGATTTACCAGCCTCAGAAATTGCAGCCCAAATAAATGCTTCAGAGTTCAAGTTAGACACATCAACGTCAACTGTTCAGAGGAGACTGTGTGAATCAGGCCTTCATGGTCATATTGCTGCAAAGAAACCACTACACTACATCCTTTGCACCCCAGTATCTCTACTTGCACGTACATCTTCTGCACATGTATCACTCCAGTGTTTAATTGTGAAATTGTAATTACTTCACCACTACAGCCTATTTATTGCCTTACCTCCCTAATCTTACCTCATTTGCACACACTGTATATAGATCTTTTCTATTGTGTTATTGACTGTTGGTTTGTGTAACTCTGTGTTGTTGTTTTTGTCGCACTGCTTTACATTATTTTGGCCGGGTTGCAGTTGTAAATGAGAACTTGTTCTCTACTGGCCTACCTGGTTAAATAAAGGTGAAATATAAAAAATAAACTACTAAAGGACACCAATAAGAATAGACTTGCTTGGGCCAAGAAACACGAGCAAATCAAATCACATTTTATTGGTCACATACACATGGTTAGCAGCTGTTAATGCGGGTGCAGCAAAATGCTTATGCTTCTAGTTCCGACAGTGCAGTAATATCTAACAAGTAATCTAACAATTTCACAACAGCTTCCTTATACACACAAATATAAAGGGATGAATATGTACATAATATATGGATGAGCGATGGCCATGCGACATAGGCAAGATGCAGTAGATGGTATAGAATATAGTATATACGTATGAGATGAGTAATCTAGGATATGTAAACATTATTGAAGTGGCGTTATTTAAAGTGACTAGTGATACCTTTATTAAATCAATTTATTAAAGTGGCCAGAGATGAGTCTATGTTGCAGCAGCCTCTATGTTAGTGATGGCTGTTTTACAGTCTGATGGCCTTGATATAATCTGTTTTTCAGTTTCTCGGTTCCAGCTTTGATGCACCTGTACTGACCTCGCCTTCTGGATGATAGCGGGGTGACTAGGCAGTGGCTCGGGTGGTTGTTGACCTTGATCTTTTTGACCTTCCTGTGACATCGAGTGCTGTAGGTGTCCTGGAGGGCAGGTAGTTTGCCCCGGTGATGCGTTGTGCAGACCACACTACCCTCTGGAGAGCCTTGCGGTTGAGGGCGGTGCAGTTGCCGTACCAGGCGGTGATGCAGCCCGACAGGATGCTCTTGATTGTGCATCTGTTGAAGTTTGAGTGTTTTAGGTGACAAGCCAAACTTGGGGCTGAGAACGCACCCTTGTGGGGCCCCGGTGTTGAGGATCTGCAGGGTGGAGTTGTTGTTTCCTACCTTCACCACCTGGAGGCGGCCCATCACAAAGTCCAGGATCCACTTGCACAGGGCGGGGTCGAAACCCGGGGTCTCAAGCTTAATGACACGTTTGGAGGGTACTATATGGTGTTAAATGCTGAGCTTTAGTCAATGAACAGCATTTTAACATAGGTATTCCTCTTGTCCAGTGTGATTGCGATTGCATTGTCTGTGGACCTATTGGGGTGGTAAGCAAATTTGGATTGGGCCTTAGGGTATCAGGTAGGGTGGGCGTGATATGATCCTTGACTAGTCTATCAAAGCACTTCATGATAACAGAAGTGAGTGCTACGGGGCAATAGTCATTTAGTAAAGTTACCATAGCTTTCTTGGGAACAGGAACAATGGTTGGCCACAGAGGTGCAGATTCAATACATGAGCAGCACAGCCAATGGGTGTGATGTGAGGGTAGGACTCTTCCGCTTTAGACCAAGCAGCCTTCATGTTCCTCCTGGATGATGTATTTGGGGAAAGAGTGGTAAGCAGCCTGAAACTCCTGAAACCAAAAGCAGTAGCCATTGCATGGATTGAGGGAGACAATGCCATCCTATCTGATGTTCAGACTCTGCTTGCAGATGTAAGAGAAGAAATCCATACGGCCCTGCCCACTTCACTGTTACTCCAAGCAGAGGAAACGGCAGTTCCGAAATACATCAAAAAGCGTGAAGACCTCTGCCTGAAGCCCATACACGCCTCCGCGTACATGTTGGATCCCAAGTATGCTGGCAAGAGCATCCTGTCTGGTGCAGAGATCAACAAGGCCTATGGTGTCATCACTACCGTGTCTCGCCTGAATGAGGGCAAGGTTCTTGGCAGTCTGGCGCCAACCCAGACAGGAAGATCACATCAGTGACTCAACCCACTCAAGTGACGCACCCCTCCCAGGGACAGTATGAAAGAGCCCCAGTAAGCCAGTGACTCAGCCCCTGTAATAGGTTAGAGGCAGTGGAAAGGGGAACCGGTCAGGCAGAGACAGCACAACAAAGCACGCAACAGGCTGACCAATACAAGGCTTGATAAATTGGTGGCCATCCGGGCAAATTTGAGGCTTTTTGAGCCTGACTGCGCCATCCTCAACAAGGTTGGAAAGTGACAGTGAAGATGAGGCCTCAGACTCTGGTGGACATTGAGGAGGTCCAGGGAGAAGACATGGAAGCCTGAGAGGAAGACAACCAAAGCTTTAGTTTCTATACTATAATTTTACAGATGTGTTGAAAACATTTTTGGGAGATGCGCTGGATCATTGGGGATCATTCAATATTCCCTTTCTTTTGTTCAGTGAAATCATCCCATGTGAAGAGTCAACTCAACTCAAAGTCCAATTCATAACTAAATAGTTTTTTTTTCTATTGGAAGGATTCAATCATTTGCAATTGTCTCCATATGATATGGTAAATGTATCCAATGCAAAAAAATCTACATTTAAATGGTATTAATTTGCATATATTTCTGTTAATTCCCATGTATTCCTGTTAAATCCCACAAAGTTTCCACCTCTGAATATTCCCCAAAATGTGCAACCCTAAACCCTAGAATGAGTATGTGTGTCCATACTTTGACTGGTACTGTATATCTGTAACATATGACACAGGTATATCCATGACAGAATTGTTTTCCTTATCTGCCACATCAGCTAGAAGTGGACTCAAAAATGTAATTGATCTATTATTGTTCATCTCTTTAGGAACTGACAGATTTGCAGAGGGATCCGCCTGCACAGTGCTCAGCGGGACCAGTTGGAGATGATTGTAAGTAACTATGGGATAAATCCTATATATTGATCACATTAAGGACATATTTGTCATGTTTTTAAAAACAGTCTGTGCCAGTCTGTTAGACATTCAGTAGTGTGAAATGCACACCTACACTATACATACATTTAGGTAACTTTTGAGTGGGACCCATGCAATGGGCTAGGCTATGACATTGCATTGTTCTGTATTAATTGTAACCCATTTGAAATTGTATTTAGTGTTTCACTGGCAGGCGACAATAATGGGTCCGGTATGTGATTTAATTTCCCTTTTCTCTTATTAACATATAGCTTAGCAACAATTAAGCTTTTACAGGTGTTCTTCTCCTTCTAAACATGTTTTTCTTCTCTTTTTTTTTAGAATGACAGTCCTTATCAGGGAGGGGTGTTCTTTTTGACTATACACTTCCCTACAGATTACCCCTTCAAACCACCAAAGGTGAGTTTTAAAAGCACATAAGATCTGTTTACATTAGGAAACAATTCATAGCGCTAGCAGTATGTGCTGGTTGATAAAATGTTTCAATTCAATTGCAGGTTGCGTTCACGACAAAGATCTACCACCCCAATATCAACAGTAATGGAAGCATTTGTCTGGATATATTGAGATCTCAATGGTCGCCTGCACTCACTGTATCAAAAGGTAAGCCCCTATGAATGTTTGTCTATAGTAGAGCTGGGATGATGAATAGAAAATTGATACCGATCAAACCAATTATTTCAGACATTTTACTGATATCGATCGTTATTGTGAAAATTCTGTCAATTTATCATGGACTTCTGTCCATATCGCCCAGCTCTAGTCTATAGGATCTGACATGAGGTTGGAATTAAATATTTCCAGGGATTACTTCAATATAACTTATTATGATGAGGGAAAATATATTTAAATATAATGCTTAGGACCTTTTCAAATGTTAGCATTGATTTAAGGACAGAGACAGCATATCTCTTCAAACATGCTTATTTTAGAACTGTAGGCTTACACATTTAGTTGGTTTGTTTACAAGGTTTACCATTCTAAGAAACAATTGTTTGACCTAGTCAATGTCTCTCCAGGTATTTAAGTTTTATTATTTGAATGTAAAGGATACACATGGTATACACCATCCAATAAAATGTTTACTTGCAGGTTCCTTCTCGACAATGCAACAATAAGAAATAATAAAAGATAAGAATACGAATATAAATATATATAAATATGGCTCAGTAGAATATCACTTTTTTTTTTGCATAAGTATAGTACAGGAAGGCACAATTTATAATCTAATATTTATATGTGTTTTGGGAAGGAGGTTTTGGAGGGCCAGTGTTTAAATTGTGCCATATTTAGTAATAATAATAAGTCTGGCAGCAGCAGTTGTGATGTGTGTATCATGAATGTACCGTACATGGGTGTGTGTGGTATAATGTACAAGACAATTAGTTCAAATTCAGCAATCCATTGTTATTTTCTACTTCAAATGGTTGTCAGAATAGTCAATATATTATTCTTAGACTTGAAGGGAAATCGTTATCATGTGCCACTTTGTCTCTCCGGTGAAGAGGTGGTCAGGTCAACACAACAGCTGTCATAGCAATATGGATGAAAGCTGTGTGTAGATGTATTAAAGGCTCTTAGTTCCACTAAAGAAAATGCATGGTTTAAAGGCCGTTACAGAAGCATTTGGCCTCCTTTTTGCATAATAAAATATTTAAAATAAACATTTTATTGACGTGTGTGTGTGTGGGGGTGTGCAGGGTGAGGGGTTTCAGATGTAGTTATTGAATTTTGATGATTTTCTTGTCAATTTTTTTGTAGTTCTCTTGTCAATCTGCTCTCTGCTTTGCGATCCGAACCCAGATGACCCTCTTGTACCAGAGATTGCGCACACCTACAAAGCTGACAGGGAAAAGTGAGTGTGCCATAGTGTTTGATTCCTTTGTTTTGAAACTCCAGCATACTGGTATTCCTGAATAGGGCCTACACCTCAAACAGTTAAATGTATCTTTTAATGCCAACATTTTGGTCAAATGACCTTCATTTGATACCAATGTTTGTCAACCCTGGTGAAGGTCTAGAATACCAGTGTGCTAGTTCTGTTTTTCAGGTATAGCGCAAACCTTCCATTTTGTTTTACAGGTACAACAGACTAGCAAGAGAATGGACACAGAAGTATGCAATGTGAGAATGCCTGTGAAATGAAAACACTAAAAGAAGAAACACATGTTTAATATTAACACAAGGCAAACGAACAAGAGGGGAAACATAACTACACACTCTGGTTGGAGAAGGAAGCGATAAAATAAGGGACAGTGCAACCTGGCTGCTAAGTGCCGAGCTGCTGCCATGTGCCATTCTTCATGACTTGTATGGATCAGCTGAGCAAGGCCTAAGGGACTCCTGAAAGCACTCCCTTATGGAATACTGGAACCTCCCCATAGTCCAGACCACACCCTGACTTTAACTATTACTACTTCTATTGTGACTATTATTATCAGTGTTACTATTCATATTCTTATGATCACTTGTTATTATAATGATATCATTGTGTTATTCTACTGAATGCTGAAACCTTGGGTTTTGAATTTGGAGGGGACTAGTTAGCAGCTTGGTTCGCACTCCTTTCAAAGGTACTTTCTTTGCCCCTCTGAATGTCTTGTATTACTGTATGTTTATGTATTCCGTGGCCTTGCTGTATTATTGTAACAACCTCCTCTCAGACGTTAGAAGTGCAATTGAGTTGGAGTGCTCAGCACATAAAGGTGCATGGCTATATGCAGCAGCGTGGCTCACTA
Source organism: Oncorhynchus nerka (assembly GCF_034236695.1). Classification (NCBI taxonomy): domain Eukaryota; kingdom Metazoa; phylum Chordata; class Actinopteri; order Salmoniformes; family Salmonidae; genus Oncorhynchus; species Oncorhynchus nerka. The sequence continues at coordinate 32,049,199 of NC_088422.1, read as the reverse complement.
AGACCCTGGAGATGGTTCTACCCAAACTCTCACACCCGGACATAATGTGAGACGATTCAGACAGTCATTCTGTATCCCCCTGAGCCAATTAATTTTATCCGTCAATGTATTTGGAAATGTCCCAAATGCAGTGACAGGTGGTCCTTGGAGAGCCTGGGGAGAGGTGCTATCAAGGTGAGCTGCCCTGGGTTGGACTGGCATCTGTGCTCATGGGCAAGAGACCAGGGAGAAAGTTCTGGAACCTCCACCACGTTTCTCACCTGTGTCGTCTATGTCCCTGCTTCTTGTCCTAGATCCATCCAGGGCTAGCATCTTACTTCATAAAATCCTACTGTAAGGTAGCACTTAAACCCTGGTAAAGCTCATCTATTGAGTTTAACTACTCCCAGCCATACAGTTGAGTACACGCATAGCGTAACAGAATGTAAACTTGTGAGATTGGGATGGTTCATGAGGCTGGCGTTAGTGCAACCCTGTAAATACAGTAGCTCAGGTATATATTGAACTCACCTGTCTGAAAGGGCACTGTAGTGACCTGTGATGTGATGAAAATGACCAGATCTGTGTTGCACACTGACATGCTGCTTTAATCCAGAAGTTGTCTTTGGAGACTTTATCTGACATGGGTCATTCATTAGCTTTCCCTACTCAACTTCTCACCGTTATCACAGATTGTTTTACTGTACAACACAATGATGTGAATGTTTTCAAACAGTTTTTGTTCATACATGCTATTGCTTTGAATATGCCATTGGTTAAAACTGGAACTAATTTTTAATTTAGATGGGAGCTTGAAAGTACGTTCTTTAATGACAACTGTTGCAGATCTATGAATGAACATGTTTTTTTGTTTTTTTTGTTCAAGTGAGTAACTTAAACATCTTTTGTTTATTGTGAAGTTTCATTAGGTGTTTCACATGTTTCCCATGCCTTTTACATCTTAACATGAGCTGTAACCTGGGTCATGCCAGCTGCATATTTGTTTTAGCACATGTCTTGAGATTTTGTTCTTATCATTGGAACTTTACTTTCTCTTTATTTTTAGAGGGTCCACAATAGTGCACATAGGCAATACATTTGTAACCTAGTATTCTGCAAGCTTGATTGTAGTTTTTTTTGTCACTAAAATGACCACCGTTGTGATGAATCTTGCATTAGTAATATCACATTTGAAGTAAACATAATCCAGTGGAGGTGCTGGACTAGTTAGACTGCATCTGTCTTGAGCTATAAATTGTCTGTTGCCATGGAAAGGGAATAAAAAGTATGGGGGGGGGATATGAGAAATTTGGTCATCGAAACGCTTAATGGATTTAGTGAAAGATCATTTAGGTTGATTGGGGTGGAAAAGAGGTTGTACACTAGTCTACACTATACTGTAGCCTGGTTTGATTTAGGAGCCCGATGCATACTGTCATTATGAATTACATTTAGAATTGGTCATGAGGCTATGATTTTGACACACTGCTTTTTCACAATTGTTCTACAATTTAGCAGCAACGAATTGAATATCCACTGACTACAGTCAATCATCTGGCAGTCAAACAATTTCTTAAAAAGACTGAGGCAGTGAATAATGCCACTGGACAAAACTTCTCTTCAGCTTGCTTGATTTTGCGCCATATATTGCTTTGTTTGGTTATTTAGTTTTGTAATCTGTCTTCCAGTTGTCCGTTTTGTATGCAGTCAGCCTCAATCCATCAAATGCTTATTTCAGGTTTGATCCAAAGAGATACAAACTGAATGATCTCATTGGTCCAATGGGTTCTCAATGGAGGTCATGATAGGCAGCTTGGCATGCTTTGCACTCTGGAGAACATTTTCACAACCATTTGTCAGATATCAGGGATTTCTTTACATTTCATTTGCCTGACACCTCTGACAAAATCTTAGCCTTAACCATCATTTTGTGTATAGATACTGTAAATTGCTATCAGGGCTAGTTTCCCTTAAAGGGAAATCAATTTCATTTTATCACTAGAGACTTGCAATTAATATGTAAATGGGACAACTAATTTTTTTAATGTACAGCCTTGCTAACTTGAAATTCAGGACCAGCCTTCATAAATAAATGCATCTCAATTTTATAGGTATGTCATTAAGACTTCCCATCCCCATAACAAATTATCTCCCCTTGCATACACATGACAGAAAATAACAATTGGGTTGTCAATTAAAAAAAATAAAACTCCTTTTTGTTTTATGTTTCTGAAATTAATTCCATACTCATTTCTTGACTCATCTAAAACTATAGTAAAATATACATTACCTCATCTGTGTAGTTTTCAGTGTATATTTTTTTTTATCCATGTCTGGTCTGATGGGCTGTTATCAGGGTTTTATCAACTTTGTGGTTGCCTATACTGTGCAGACAAGATGGTTAAGAAAGAGTATGGCCAAAGAGACAACCAGCTGAAGGCCATGTTGAATTGTCAATTTTTTGTCAAAGTCAGTGGATTTCACGAAACACAAACAGTATGAAGACTTAGAAAATGTGCTTTGTGTTCTATGGAAAACAATGAATGATGTAGAACTGACCTTCCATGGAGTTGCATTTTCCAGAGAATGCAGAGTTGATTATGCCTTTTTTACGATGCCTATAATTTAACACATTTGCCACTAGAAATGTGTTAAACATCCACTGAATTAGTTAGCAAGTTTACTAGATACCTACAGTAGTTGTTCATTTAGCTAACCATACCATCAGTCCTTTCTTTCCATTATGAAAATCAAATTCAACAATGTGAATCTTTTCAATATGACTTTCTTTCAAAACCATGTAATTCTACCGCGCAAATATACCATGCATTATAGGGAAAGAATGCACTCTAGCATGCCATTCAAGCCAATCAGAAACAAGTATTCAACAATGCCGTGGTATTAAGTTAATTGAGCTAGCTGACCTGTGGCATGGCAGCAGCAGGCGATACTGAGTTTCCAGAAGTCCCACTCAAGAGATAGAATTCATGTTGTAGGAACGAGTGAGAAGGATGGCGAGAAGAAGCAAGACAGGAAAAACGGCACGAGGTGCGAACCCAAACCAACTGATAGACAAGCTAAGTACGTTCTCCTTGCTGAGACAAGTGCAGGATAGAACTGAATGCTCTGAGCAGTCGATGGATAGTGATCTTGAAATTGATCCTGACAAAAGTGAGGAGAAAATCTCACCCCAATGATCAGGAAAATGCCAGAGAGGACTCTGACCCAGTGGGAGTAAGATTCATGGAGAAAGTGGATCCATCCCTTTTGGCCGATCTGTTAGTTGTATCAGGCTGGGTAAAGAAGGAGTTGGGTTCTGTCAATTCAGTCAAAGTATCCAGAGATGGATTTGTGTAGAGTTTTTGCGTATCTGCTGCTCAGTTTGAGAGGACGCTGCATGTTTTGAGACTCGGGATGAAAGTGGTGTTATGCTTTGAGAGCCTGTCTGTTCTTTTAAGTTTTGATGCAGTGTTTTGATGTGCTTGCTGGATAAAGTCATGGTAGGGTATATAACATTGGAGGCTGCTGGGAGGACGGCTCATAATAATGTCTGGAATGGAGTCAATGGAATGGTATCAAACACATGGAAACCTCATCTTTGACGTGTTTGATACCATTCCATTGACTCCATTCCAGACCTTATGAGCCATCCTCCCCTCAGCAGCCTCCACTGTATTTAAGTTATCCCGTGAGAGCTTTTGTTCCAAACCCACCATGGTGTTTCATGTGCCGAGTTCGTAGTTATGTTGCAGCAGTATGTAGGAGGGAGATTGCGAGGTGTGAGAAGTGTGTTGTTTTGTTGGAAAAGGTGGAGCTTTTCAATTGTAGGAGTGACCATGTTGCTGGGGATCAGAAATGTCCTGTGCAAGAAAGACCGATTTACATTTCCAGGGTGAGGGCATTGCAGAAGGTGTCATATGCTGAAGCAGTAAGGAAAGTATAGGATGGTGGGCAAAGGTTGAGGGAGCCTGAGAAGATCTCTGTGAGAAGTAGCCAAGTACAGAGTGACCTGAACAGTTTGTGTAAGGTTGGCTTGTTGCCGTTTATTGCTATGGTTATTAATTGTACAGCACAGATGGAAAGGAAATCCCAGAAGATTGAATTGGTTGCAGCAGCAGATACGTTTTTGGGTATCAGAGATTTTAGTGCAGAAGAACTACAGGTGGTTTGGTTTTGAGAGAAGGGGTTTCAGCCTACTAGGCTGATGGCCTGGAGTAGGTTCTGCTGGGGCCAAAGTAGTGGGAAGGTATGGTGGGATGTATTGGGGATAGTGGAATATACACTGAGTGTACAAAACATTAGGAGAACCTGCTCTTTCCATGACATCAACTGACCAGGTGAAATCTATGATCCCTTATTGATGTCACCTGTTAAATCCACTTCAATCAGTGTAGTTGGAGGGGAGGAGACAGGTTAAAGAATGATTTTTAAGCCTTAAAACAATTGCGACATGAATTGTGTATGTGTGCCATTCAGAGGATGAATGGGCAAGATAAAAGATGTAAGTGCCTTTGAACGGGGTATGGTAGTAGGTGCCAGGCGCACCGGTTTGAGTGTGTCAAGAACTGCAACGCTGCTGTTTTTTTTCACTCAACAGTTTCCCGTGTGTATCAAGAATGGTCCACCACCCAACTTGACACAACTGTGGGAAGCATTGAAGTCTCCATGGGCCAGCATCCCTGTGGAACGCTTTCGACACTTTGTAGTCCATGCCTGATGAATTGAGGCTGTTCTGAGGACAAAAGTGGGTGCAACACAATATGAGGAAGGAGTTGCTAATGTTTTCTACATTCAGTGTAGATGGAGGTGCAGTATCCTTATTTCCCCATTTCCCTTTTGCCTTTTTTTTTGTGAACAAATATGTTATGCACTTTCCAAACTGAAAGGCAGCAATACGCAACATAGCATCTAGTCTGCCGGAAAGCTACACGAAGAAGATGTCCAGTCTGCCTTGGTCCCTATGGCCACATTCACTTCAATCCTCCAGAAGAGGGCGCATAGTCATTGTATTTTTTCTTCATCCCTAATGGGAAGAGTGGAGGATTGGAATGTTCTCTTCATGATGTGGCAAATCGATTACCGTTCTCTCAGCAGTAGGATCTTATGCTGGCTGCTCGATCGGAGATTAAAAAAATAATAGAGTCCCCCTACATGCTAAACTTGCTAAACTTTGGGAATATACTTTTTTTTGCGCTCTATTGCAGTACAACTTTTTCACAGCATTGCAATCACATTTGAAAAAAAATATGGAAAGTTTGACGTATTTTAATATTGTATTATTTATACAGCATTTATTTTTAACTTTTTAACAAAGACGTGTGTTGAAAGCTATTGTGTACGCTATATTTAAAGAAATACACTTTTAAGTCTTCAAAACATAAATGGGTCTCTTGTGCTGGGCAATGGGTTTAATACAGAGTACTGGTTACTCCACCCACTCCTTTCAATCAAACGCAATACATGGTATATGGGATACTTATTGGCTTGTAGAGAACTTTTCTACCTGTCTCAGCTAAAGTGGGGTGGGAAATACTCAGTAGGGTCTCTACTGTGACTGTGTTGTACATACCCAGCAACACTTCACCCTCCCCCCCCCCCACCTCCCCTCTATAGCGCCCAATGCAAAACACTGTAATAGACTGAACATGGGATACATATTGGCTTGTAGAGTCTAACCACTGCCTGACCCTACCCTACCCTGCTGCCTGCCCCCTCCAGTCCCTCCACCAACACCAGACCTCAGTGACCAATTCCCTTCTCCTACTCTCAGCTTTCTGGTATGTGTTAGAAAATTGATTAAATAAATAACAGTTCTCATCAATCTACACACAATCTACACACAATACCCCATAATGACAAAGTGAAACAGTTTTTTTAATACATTTTTGGAATTACAGAAATACCTTATGTAAATAAGTATTCAGACCCTTTGCTATGAGACTCAGTTTCCATTGATTATCTTTGATATGTTGCTGCAACTTGATTGAAGTCCACCTGTGGTAAATTCAATTGATTGAACATTATTTGGAAAGGCACACACCTGTCTATAGAAGGTCCCACAGTTGACAGTGCATGTCAGAGCAAAAACCAAGTCATGATGTCGATAGAATTGTCCATAGAGCTCCAAGACAGGATTGTGTCGAAGCACAGATCTGGGAAAGGGCACCAAAACATTTCTGCAGCATTGAAGGACCCCAAGAACACACATCATTCTTAAATGGAAGAAGTTTGGAACCACTAAGACTCTTCCTAGAGCTGGCTGCCTGGCCAAACTGAGCAATTGGGGGAGAAGGACCTTGGTAGGGGGTGACCAAGAACCCGATGATCACTCAGGCAGAGCTCAGAAGTTTTTCCCATCTCTGCAGCACTCCACCGATCAGGCCTTTATTGTTGAGTGGCCAGACGGAAGCCACTACTCAGTTAAAGGCACATGACAGCCCGCTTGGAGTTTGCCAAAATGCACCATAAGGACTCTCAGACCATGAGAAACAAGAATCAATCAATCAAATGTATTTATAAAGCCCTTTTTACATCAGTAGATGTCACAAAGTGCTACACAGAAACCTAGCCTAAAACCCCAAACAGCAAGCAATGTAGATGTAGAAGCACAGTGGCTAGGAAAAACTCCCTAGAAAGGCAGGAACCTATGAAGAAACCCAGAGAGGAACCAGGCTCTGAGGGGTGACCAGTCCTCTTCTGGCTGTGCCAGGTGGAGATTTTAAGAGTATGTGGCCATTAAGGCTCGATTGTTCTTAAAAATTTTAAAACGTTCAAAGATGTCCAGCAGGGTTGTAGATTCTGCAACAGGTCAGTACCTCAGGAGTAAATGTCAGTTGGCTTTTCATAGCCAAGCATTCAGAGGTCGAGACAGCAGGTGCAGTATGGAGAGAGAGGGGAGTTGAAAACAGCAGGTCAGGGACCTGGTAGCACGTCCGGTGAACAGATCAGGGTTCCATAGCCGCAGGCAGAACAGTTGAAAATGGAGCAGCAGCACTACCAGGTGGACTGGGGACAGCCAGGATTCATCAGACCAGGTAGTCCTGAGGCATTGTCCCAGGGTTCAGATCCTCTGGGAGGGGAGGGAGAGAAGGAGGGAGGAGGAGGAGAATAGAGAGAGAGAGAGAATTAGAGGGAGCATACTTAAATTCACACAGGACACCAGATATAACAGACTGACTGCAGCACATAGACTATTGCAGCATAGATACTGGAGGCTGAGACGGGGGGTCGGGGGACACTGTGGCCCCTTCTGACGATACCCCTGGACAGGGCCGACCAGGCAGGATGTAACCCCACCTACTTTGCCAAAGCACAGCCCCCACACAACTAGAGTGATATCAACAGACCACCAACTTACTACCCTGAAACAAGGCTGAGTATAGCCCACAATGATCTCCTCCACAGCACAAGCCCGAGGGACCGCAAAACCAGACAGGAAGATCACGTCTGTGACTCAACTTTGATGAATCCCTCTTAGGGATGGCATGGAAGAGCACTAGTAAGCCAGTGACTCAGCCCCCATTATTGGGTCAGAGGCAGAGATTCACAGTGGAGAGGAGCTGGCCAGGCAGAGACAGCCAGGGCGGGTTGTCACTCCAGCGCCTTGCTGTTCACCTTCGCACCCCTGGGCCAGACTACACTCAATCATAGGACCTACTGAAGAGATGAGTCTTCAATAAAGACTAGAGACCGAGTTTGCGTCTCTCACATGGATAGGCAGACCATTCCATAAAATGTAGCTCTATAGGAGAAAGCCCTGACTCCAGCTGTTTGCGTAGAAATTCAAAGGACAATAAGGAGGCCTGCGTCTTGTTACCGTAGCGTACGTGTAGGTATGCACGGCAGGACCAAATCGGAGCGATAGGTAGGGGAAAGCCCATGTAATGCTTTGTAGTTTAGCAATAAAACCTTGAAATAAGCCCTAGCCTTAACAGCTATGTTTAGCACTAACTGAAGTTTATTTAGTGCTTTATCTGGCTAGCCAGAGAGTACAGCATTGCAGTAGTCTAATCTAGAAGTGATACAAGCATGAATGAGCTTTTCTGTATAATTTTTGGACAATAAGTTTCCGGTCTGATGACCTGAATGCCAAGCGTCACATCTGGAGGAAACCTGGCAGCATCCCTAAGGTGAAGCATGGTGGTGGCAGCATCATGCTGTGGGGATGTTTTTCAGCGGCAGGGACTGGCAGACTAGTCAGGATTGTGGGAAAGATGAACGGAGAAAAGTACAGAGAGATCCTTGATGAAAACCTGCTCCAGAGCGCACAAGACCTCAGACTGCGGCTAAGGTTAATCTTCCAGGGTGAACAGGAGTGGCTTTGGGACCCGTCTCTGAATGTCCATGAGTGGCCCAGTCAGAGCCGAGACTTGAACCCGATCGAACATCTCTGGAGAGACCTGAAATAGCTGTGCAGCAACGCTCCCCATCCAACCTGACAGAGCTTGAGAGGATCTGCAGAGAAGAATGGGAGAAACTCCTCAAATACAGGTGTGCGAAGCTTGTAGTGTCATACCCAAGAAGACTCGAGGCTTTAATTGCTGTCAGTGATTCAACAAAGTACTAAGTAAAGGATCTGAATACTTATGTAAATGTAATATTTCAGTTTTTATTTTGTATAAATTTGCAAAAATTTCTAAACCAGTTTTTGCTTTGTCATTATGGAGTATTGTGTTAAGTTTGATGACGGGGGGACAATTTAATCAATTTTAGAATAAGGCTGTAACGTAAACAAAATGTAGAAAAAGTCAAGGGGTCTGAATACTTTCCAAATGCACTGTATAAACCAATAGCAACATAATTTGACTAGATTACTGCCTAAAAATGACTTTTTGTCAGGCTAAGCGATTGACCTGATGCATTTTTTTGAATGTGTAAACATGCACCCATTACCATCACCATTAGGTTAATCTAGGTGGTTGAAAGGTATGCCAGTCCATCATTGTGTCTGTCTTTGTGTACATTTCATTTCACACTGGAAGCAAACAGGGTAAGCAAAAAAATATTAGTGTTTTGTCTTTACAACTGATATTAAACACAACAGTACATTAATGTATTGTTTTGGAATGACTATAATGTATAGGACTAAATGCATATGTCTATAACACAGTCCCCCTCCAAAACTACACATATTTGGTAAGTAGAGACCCTACTGAGTATTTCCCACCCCACTTTAGCTGAGACAGGTAGAACAGTTTGTTCTCTACAAGCCAATATGTATCCCATGTACAGTCTATTACAGTATATTGCATTGGGCGCTATAGAGTGGGCTTAGGAAGTGCTGCTGTGTATGTAGGACACAGTCCGCCTCTAAAACCACACATATTTGGTTAGTAGAGACCCTACTGAGTATTTCCGAACTCACTTTAGCTGAACCAGGAATAATAGTTTTCTCTCTACAACCAAATATTCTCAACATATCAGTGTTAACATTGCATTAATTCATTACTGGGGGTAGAAAAAAATGTTTTTTTAAACCATATTTTTTATTACATGTTTTATTTTAATATATTTGAATGAGTTATCTACATTGCAATGTTTTGAAATGTGTGGGCTTTTATTTGGAAGCTTTCTTCATTACCGTACGAGTGACGTCATCGTTTGTGCTGCTGGAAGGCGAGCTTCCTGTGTGGTGAGATCTCAATCAGAAGTCAATTCGATTCGGTTTTACCGCCTCTCCTCCGCGAGTAGGACGGGCTTATCACGGCAATACACAACTGTTTCAGTGACTGAACGATGGCAGTGAACCTAAGCAAAAACGGCATTGCCCTGACAAATGCCTACAAGGAGGTGGTAGATGAGAAATCCAACACCAATTGGTAAGGACGGTAGCATCGCAGGAAAGCTCGCTAACGTTATCTAGCTATCTAATTGCATCGCCATAAAATGGTGCATCCGCTATTTGTAGTTAGCTAGCTACGTTAGCTCCTTGGTTAACAGCATTTAATTTCTCTTGCCTATCATGTAAGTTAGTTAGCTGGCTTGCTTGTTGTGCAATAACGTATTTTGTATCAACGAAACAGTATAATTATTATTGCCATGTTCGTACAGTAACCAATTATACAAATCGGATGACCATGTCATGTTGTCTGCCAATTTCCTTAGCGTTTTAGCTTGCTAGTTAGCTAAGTAAGGAGGATGCTAGATAACATTAGTAGCTACGTTAGCGGTTTGTGGTTTTTATTTTGTTGATTTCTTAGGTTATTACAATGCCTAACGTTAACGTTAATCAGCTCATTTTAGCTAAAGAAAAGTACTTGGAGGAAATGATTTCCCTCGTCATTTGAGGTTCAAATGAAACCTGTTGGTGGAAGTGTTTAAAGATCAAGATGACCTGAATGAATTAATTAACCTGGTTTACCTCTCAAGAGGTTTATCAAACCCAGAGGGTTTCATTCTTAGCACACTTCCTATTGCTGAATGGGGACCAGACTCTGTGTTTTTTTTTAACCATATAATTACACAGTTCACTATTACAGGATCTCAGTTGCTCACGTTAATGGTCTGCTCCAAAATTATGCAGTTAAACCCAGTGTCATGTTTTTGTTTGATCAGGGCACATCACCTAACCAGGATGCTATTCTGCAATAACTTGTTAAGCAGTGGCTAAGTGTTACATGGATGTGAACAATGATGTTGACAGTATGGTAGCCTAATAAGCAGTGTAAACAACGATCTACTATTTGCAATGCTAGCGTGATCCTGTAACCTGGCATTCTTCTCTGCAGGGCATTGTACACCTACGAGGGGAACACTAATGATATCCGATTGGCAGAGAAGGGAGGTGAGTGTGGTACACAGGAACCTAGAAAGGCTCCAACATTTAAATGTTTTCCGTTTGGAATCGAGTCTGCAATGTTGTCTAAGATCATCATCACCTTAACTTATGGTGTGCCACTGAATTGCTCTCAAATCACAGTAAGGCAATTTAAAAGATGAAAGCAAAGGTAGTAGGTGCGTCTTTTATTGTTTCAATAAGAACAACTTTTATATGTGAAAAGATAGGTAGCAACCAAAGCATGTATAATGCAGGAAGAATCTTACAGCACATACCCTGTCAAAAACGGAACATGTTGAAAGTGCCTACGGGCATTATTGTCTGTCATGTAGCCATATTGTATACAAAATGTAAGCTTTACACAGTAATGTACATTACTTTGCATAGAACATACATTCTACAATGTGACAACATTATGATACTGTTTCAGATGGTGGACTGGAGGAACTGGTGGAGGAACTTAGCAGCGGGAAAATTATGTACGCGTTCTGTCGTGTCCAGGACCCAAACTCTGGCCTGTGCAAATACGTCCTCATCAACTGGGTGAGTGCTGTGCTACACTCCCTTTCTCTGTATTTTGACATTTAAATTAAATGATGCTCATGACTATTTGTGTTTCAGACTGGAGAAGGTGTGAAAGATGCCCGCAAAGGACTATGTGCCAATCATGTCAGCTCCATGGCAAATTTTCTCAAGGTATTTCATTTGGCATGCTATAGACATTTTCTCCACGCAGACAACTTGTGTTTAGCTAAGGAAGAAAATCCATTGGATGCAACTTTTTGTGTGTACACTTGTAACACTGGCCTCAACAGGATATGAAATGTATAGCTATTGCAGGAAAGGAATAGACACCTCTGTAAGTGCCTGTAATAGCATGTTGGTGTTTAAGATAGGTCGGTCAAAGTTAATGCGTGACATGTTTATTGGCACATTTTTTGACTGCGTTAAGCTATTAAAACATTCTGATGTAGATAATTTTGTGTTTCTGTCTCTGACAATTAAAGCGTAGTATGCACTGTTTTTTAAATGGATAAAGGCCCAAATCGCTATGGCCGAAATTGAGCAAATCCAAACATTTTGATTAATGCCATTAAACTCAATTATTTTAAACGTTTGACAGCCCTAGTTTTAGTTAAGCAGCAGCAGTTGGAGGCTGCTTTGGGTGAAGTTGTGGTTTCTAAATCGGCGCTTGAAGTAGTCCCAGTTATCGGTTGTTATCATGAAAGTCACCTTGCTATCTGCATGTCAACAAAATCTATGGGTGGTGGCTGTCAGATATCAAATATCCCTCATACGTACAGCCCTTTCATGGCCTTATCTGGAATTTGTGATGCGTGTTATTTGTAGCTAAAATGTCTGCTGTAATTCCAGGGTGCCCATGTCACAATAAATGCCCGTGCAGAGGAGGATGTGGAACCTGAGGCTATTATGCAAAAGGTGGGCAAGGCCTCGGGGGCCAACTATAGCTTCCACAAAGAGTCCAACAAGTTCCGAGACGCTGGTCCCCAGGGACCTGTGGTATGTACCAAATACAGCATCTTATCCTTTTTAGAGATTAAAACATTTTAGTTGTGCATTATGAGCTTGTTTCTTCATTTTATCAGGATCTGTGCATACATTATGTTGGAAAGTGAGGCAAGTTGTGTTGTGGTCGAATGATATGCTCTCATATAGCTAATTTGTTTCGGTAATAACTTCTCTGCCTGTGGACGTTTTGGTTAGATTTACTGCACAAGCCTGCGGATGAACAGCCTCTGGTAAGACACGTGGCGGGGGCCTATGTGTATATGTAAACAACAGCTGGTGCACGATATCTAAGGAAGTCTCTAGGTTTTGCTCGCCTGAGATAGTGTGGTCTACAGGTTATCATGAGATACTCTATCTACCTAGAGTTTTCATCTGTATTTTTCGTAGCTGTCTACATACCACCACAGACCGATGCTGGCACAAAAACCGTGCTCAATGAGCGGTATACCGCCATAAGCAAACAGGAAAACGCTCATCCAGAGGCGGTGCTCCTAGTGGCCGGGGACTTCAATGCAGGGAAACTTAAATAAGTTTTTACCAAATTTCTATCAGCGTGTTAAATGTGCAACCCAGAGGGGAAAAAATTCTAGACCACCTTTACTCCACACACAGAGATGTGTACAAAGCTCTCCCTCGCCCTCTATTTGGCAAATCTGACCATAATTCTATCCTCCTGATTCCTACTTACAAGCAAAAATGTAATCCGCAAGCACCAGTGACTCGGTCTATAAAAAATAAATTTAAAAAAGTGGTCAGATGAAGCAGATGCTAAACTACAGGACTGTTTTGCTAGCACAGACTGGAATATGTTCCGGGATTCTTCCGATGGCATTGTAGTACACCACATCGGTCACTGGCTTTATCAATAAGTGCATCGAGGACGTCGTCCCCACAGTGATTGTACGTACATACCCCAACCATGGCCATGAATTACAGGCAACATTCGCACTGAGCTAAAGGGTAGAGCTGATGCTTTCAAGGAGTGAGACTTTAACCTGGAAGCTTATAAGAAAACCTGCTATGCCCTCCTCCGAACCATCAAACAAGCAATAACGTCGTCAATATAAAAGGTAACAAGAAAGGCACTCTCTCTGGTCGTGCGCTTGAAAAGGCTCTGTGACACTGCAGGGTCCACTCATTCAGACTTCTCTTACTCCCTAATTTTTCAGAATACAAGCCTGAAACAATTTCTAAAGACTGACATCTAGTGGAATGCATAGGAACTGCAATTTGTGTCTTAAGTCAATGGATACTGTAATGGCATTGAATAGAAAACTACAACAACAACAAAAAAGTCCTACTTCCCGAATGGATTTTTCTCAGGTTTTCGCCTGCCAAATCAGTACTGTTATACTCACAGACATTATTTTAACAGTTTTGGAAACTTTAGTGTTTTCTATCCAAATCTACTAATTATATGCATATCCTATCTTCTGGGCCTGAGTAGAAGGCAGTTTAATTTCGGCATGCTTTTCATCCAAAATTCCAAATGCTGCCCCCTACCCTAGAGAAGTTAAAGCTTGGTCGTAAATGGGTCTTCCAAATGGACAATTACCCTAAGCATACTTTCAAAGTTGTGGCAAAATGGCTTAAGGACAACAAAGTATTGGAGTGGCCTTCACAAAGCCCTGACCTCAATCCTATATAAAATGTATTGGCACAACTGAAAAAGCGTGTGTGAGCAAGGAGGCCTAAAAACCTGACTCAGTTACACCAGCTCTGTCAGGAGGAATGGGACAAAATTCACCCAACTTATTGTGGGAAGTTGTTGGAAGGCTACTCAAAATATTTGACCCAAGTTAAACAATTTAAGGCAATGCTACCAAATACAAATTGAGTGTATGTAAACTTCTGACCCACTGGGAATGTGATGAAATAAATAAATAATTCTTTCTACTATTATTCTGACATTTCACATTCTTAAAATAAAGTGGTGATCCTGACTGACCTAAGACAGGGAACTTTTACTAGCTTTAAATGTCAGGCATTGTGAACAACGGAGTTTAAATGTATTTGCCTATGGTGTATGTAAACTTCCGACTTCAACTGTATTTGAGAATGCTATTCACTGACTACAACTCAGCGTTCAACACCATAGTGCCCTCAAAGCTCATCACTAAGCTTAGGACCCTGGGTCTAAACACCTCCGTCTGCAACTGGATCCTGGACTTTCTGACGGACTGCCCCCAGGTGGTAAGGGTAGGTAACAGCACAACCACCATGCTGATCCTCAACACTGGGGCCCCTCAGGGGTGTGTGCTCAGCCCCCTCCTGTACTCCCTGTTCACTCATGACTGCACAGCCAGGCCCGACTCCAACACCGTCATTAAGTTTGCTGATGACAACAGTGGTAGGCCTGATCACCGACAATGATAAGACTGCCTACAGGGAGGTCAGAGACCTGACCATGTTGTGCAAGGACAACAACCTCTCCCTCAACGTGATCAAGACAAAGGAGATGATTGTGGACTACAGGAATAGGAGGACTGAGCACGCCTCCATTCTCATCGACGGGGTTGTAGTGGAGCAGGTTGAGAGCTTCAAGTTCCTTGGCGTCCACATCGCCAACAAACTAACATGATCCAAGTACACCAAGACAGTCGTGAAGAGGGCATGTCAAAACTTATTCCCCCTCAGGAGACTGAAAAGATTTGGCGCAGGTCCTCAGATCCTCAAAAGGTTCTACAGCTGCACCATCAAGAGCATCCTGGCGGGTTGCATCACTGCCTGGTATGGCAACTGCTCGGCCTCCGACCGCACTACGGAGGGTAGTGCATACAGCTCAGTATACCACCGGGGCCAACCCTCCTGCCATCCAGGACCTCTATACCAGGCGGTGTCAGAGGAAGGACCTAAAAATTCAGACTCCAGGCACCCTAGTCATACTGTTCTCTAATACCGCATGGCAAGCTGTACCTTGAGCGCCAAGTCTAGGTCCAAGAGGCATCTAAACAGCTTCTACCCTCCTCCCCCTTCTACGATGTTGCTACTCTCTTATTATCTATGCATAGTCGTTTTAATAACTCTACCTACATGTACATATTACCTAAATTACAACAACACCGGTGCCCCTGCACATTGGCTCTGTACTGGTACCCCCTGTATATAGCCCCTCTTGTTATTTACTGCTGTTCCTTTATTTGTTATTCTTATCTTACTTTTACTTTTTTTATTTTCTTTACTGCATTGTTGGTTAATGGCTTGTAAAGTATGCATTTCACTGTTGTAATCAGCGCATGTGACAAATAAAATCTGATTTGATGAGATTTTCAGTGTGAGTTAGTTTCCAATCTGTTGGTTGTTGTGATGGTGCAGCTGGTTGTTTACAATGACTCGTCTGCAGTAGAATTCAGACGTTTAGTTGGGGCTCATGATTGGTGGCCAGGGCTGGAGCCAGAGAAACCAGGCCAGACAAGGCAGGTTGTTTAAAGCCTGTTAACTCCCCTCATGCTGCGTCAGTATTTGATCTGGGTAAGGGTTGGTGTCCAGGAGTGACAACTTGTTTGGAGCATAGGAGATTTTTGTTGTTCTCTAACACGTTTTGTTATGACAGGGCTCTGTCTATCAGAAGACCAACGCTATGTCTGAAATCAAACGCACCAATAAAGACAACTTCTGGGCGCAGGCAGAGGTAAGCTTCAACACCTTTCTCCCACTACAGGGACACACTGATCCTCTACAGACTGGTTATATTTGTTTGATCATAGCTCAGCGTGTTCTGGTATCATGTGGCCGTTATGACACGTTTTACATTACCCTAACCTGGTGCTCATGGCCCGTGTGTCTGTCTCAGAAAGATGAGGAGAAGCGGCGACAGGAGGAGCGCTGTAAGGCAGACGAGGAGCGCCAGAAGCTGGAGAAAGACAGGAAGGATCGAGAGGCCAAGGAGGCAACTCTCAGAGAGAAGAGAGACAAGGAAAGGGCCTCTATGATCGACCAGCAGAAGTGAGTAAAACGGTGGTTAGTTCAC
This sequence comes from Oncorhynchus nerka, assembly GCF_034236695.1. Classification (NCBI taxonomy): domain Eukaryota; kingdom Metazoa; phylum Chordata; class Actinopteri; order Salmoniformes; family Salmonidae; genus Oncorhynchus; species Oncorhynchus nerka. The sequence continues at coordinate 32,032,943 of NC_088422.1, read as the reverse complement.
TTAGCTGTTGGTTATCTAGCTGACCTTATTGACACAGGTTTGCATTGTCTACTTCCTTCTTTTAACAACCATTTGTTTAACAGGAAGTACCAGCAGCAGCAGGAAGCTGAGAGCAGAGAAGATGAGAAACAACAATGGGTGAGTTTTCTGCTAGCTTACAGCAGGACAGGCCTGCAGTCTGAGGAGAATCAGTTAAAATCAGTCCTGCTATGTTTAACTGGTAGTTTATCCTCATGTGGGAGGCAGTAGGTCAGTCTGCAACATGCACCCCACCTCAATTATGTTTTTAAATGTCAAAGCACAAATTTAGGACATAAGATTAGCACAAGAACAAACTATCAGAACCATTAGGTGTAGCCTCTGAGGTAGTGTTCAATTATGTGTGATGCACCATCAGGAGGAGCAGGAGAAGGACTTCCAGGCAACTCAGAAGAAAGGGATGAAGCGTGGTGAATCTGTGGAGAAAGCCAATGTGAGTTAAATGTGATTGTCCAAATTCTCCCTATACACTGACTCAGAACTGTTTCCCTTTTCAATGACTCAATCAAACCTGTTCTTTGCTTGAATCCAAAGTCTCCACAGTTGAACTTTCCCTGTCTGTACATTCTTTGTATCTTCTACATTTTCTTTAGACATAATAAAGAAATTGTACATGTTTTTTCATACTGTAGATCAGGGGTAAGCAACTAGTTTCAGCCGGGGGCTGATTTTTGTTTGAGGGAATGATTTGGGGGATGGAAAATAATTTGTATAAGAATTTGGACACTGCACATTGATCACAACTAAGACCAACAAGATTGTATTTCAAATCAATGTTTATTTGTCACGTGCACCGAATACAACGGGTGTACAGTGAAATGCTTACTTACAGGCTCTAACCAACAGTGCAAGAAAGGTATTGGGTGAACAATGGTAAAAAAAAGAACAGTAAAAAGACAGTGAAAAATAAGTTGCAAGGCTATATACAGTAGCGAGGCTACATACAGGCACCAGTTAGTCGGGCTGATTGAGGGAGTATGTACATGTAGATATGGTTAAGGTGACTATGCATATATGATCAAGAGAGAGTAGCAGCTTCATCTGACCACTTTTTTATAGAACGAGTGCTTCCTGGTGCTTCCTGCTTTTTTTATTTGAAAATAACATTTTCATACCATGATTACATTGAGATACGATCACATACACTGCATGACCAGAAGTGTGTGGACACCTGCTCGTCGAACATCTCATTCCAAAATCATGGGCATTAATATGGAGTTGGTCCACCACTTTGCTGCTATAACAGCCTCCACTCTTCTGGGAAAACTTTCCACTAGATTTTAGAACATTGCTGCAGGGATTTAGTGAGGTCAGGCACTTATGCTTTATATACCTGTCAGCAACGGGTGTGGCTGAAATAACCGAATCCACTTATTTGAACTGGTGTCCACATACTTTTGTGTGTGTGTATATATCACACACACAAATCAGATTACTTTGAGGTAGAAAGGAGTTGGAGCACTCAACAACAAAAAAAAGCAGGATTTGATTTCATTTAGCTCCCTCTAATCCATTGTACAGGATGTGAACAGGTGACTGACGTTTTAAGGTCAAGCTGACGTCGTCCTCCGAGTAATCTAACCTTTGCGCTTAGCTCCTATTTATAGCCTAGTTGCCCATTGAGACACAACAATGTAAGAAAATAATGATGAAGCTTTGGATTTACCACCTGTTCCCATGTGGTAAACTTTTTATTATTGGCAGACCAATACTTACGTTTTTTTACCACCCGAGAACAGGGAAAGAATATAAAATCCAAAGCGTCATTAATTGTAGCACAACAAATGTTATATACATGCTCAAATGCATCTGCCGTGCTGCTTATATTGGTCAAATTATACGAGCATTAAAACTCTGCATTGCAGAACACAAGGCTGACAATAGGCCGGCCCTCCATGTACTGAGTCTTACACCCCTGGGCTTAACAATGAGTTTTCACTGTCCTCGTTTCTATAATGTTCTTGCTTAGATTTTTGGTGTCGCTGTGTTTTCCGGATTCACAAACCAATATAAATGTATATTTTGACATGGCCTATTTATTAACGAGACACACTATTTCTCTTATTATTTGTATTTTTTTGTGCTACAATTTGCCATTTACCTTATGTTTCAATTATAATTTTCTGACATTGTTGTGTCTCAATGGGCCACCAGGCTATAAATGGTCAGGCCACTCTGATGAAGACTTCAGCTTGACCTCTGTCAGTCACCTGTTTGTGTCCTGTACAATGGATTAAAGATAGCTCAAATATATAAATCTTGTGCTCCAACTAATTTCTACCTAGAATTTCTGAAGTTTTTCTTGGTAAGAACGTCTCATGATTTTTGTTGTTGAGCACCCCTCCTTTCCTTTGTTTGCTGAAGCGTGAAATCCCACCTGAACTCATTTTTTGCCAGAATTCCGGGCCACGTTTTGCTGGCCCCTGTTGTAGATTATGACATTTTGCTTATCAGCAGTGAATTTCACTGGGGTGTTAAACTACTAAGAATTCTGAGCTGAGAAGGTAAAAATCTGTCTTTCTGCCCCTGAGCAATGCAATTAACCCTGGGGTTGGGTTAAATGCGAGAGACACATTTCAGTTGAATGCATTCAGTTGTACAACTGACTAGGTATCCCCCATTCCCTTCCCTTTCTATAGCTCTACAGTGGCCAGTGTGCATGTCTGACTCTCACTGTGTGTTTCAGGAGGCAGCCAATCTGATCTCACAGCGCTCTATGAACCCCAGAGAGATGTTCAAGCAGAGAGAGAAGGGCATGGACACCCCTGCTGCTACCCACGCCACTGCCAGCCCCCAGCCAGGTAGGCTACTAATTCAATACAACTGTTTGCTATTAATATGCCAAGTGTAGTTCCTAATGAGGATTTTAGATTATTCTGTAAAATGTTTCTGCCATGGGTGTTTTCATAAATGTACCTGCTAGCTATCTGTCAGGTTTGGGTGAGATCAGGGGATTGTCTGGGCCATGTTGAAACATGCAGGAGGAGATTTTTATTGCATTACTCTGCCTTCATCAGCTTTAACTCATTGTCAGACACAGACTGTCTCGTATCACATCTTGTCTCTAGACCGCATCTGCTTTGTGTTGTCTACTCTGCTGGGTAACCTCTCCGGCCAATGTGTATGTCTGTCTGTCTGCTCTGGTGTGTGTTTCTCAGGGCGTTTGCAAAGCCCTTTTCTCTCTAAGCAACCATGTGAGCCTGAGCCGTCCCGCTCGCCCCTGCGCCAAGCCTCGCCACTTTCTGCAGGCTCTGCCTCTCCTGTCCCTGCTGCAGGTCTGAGCTCACTCATACCACTGACACAAACTGACCCTGCCCTATCTCACACACACACAGATAGAGAGAAATACTTCACACATGGGTGATTGTGTGACATACGAGATGTTTCGGTCCAATCTTTACCTGATGCTGCTCCCTTTCAATCAATCAGTCCAAATTATTGACCTAATGCTACTCCATTTGCTCTCTTGTTACTGCAATTTAACGTCACCCTGAGGCTCATGCCCATGATTAGACCACTGTACATCATCATAGATCACTGTAGCCAAGGCCTCCCGAGTGGCGCAGTGGTCTAAGGCACTGCATCGTATTGCTAGCTGTGTCACTAGAGATTCTGGGTTCAAGTCCAGGCTCTGTCCCAGCCGGCCGCGACCGGGAGACCCATGGGGTGGCGCACAATTGGCCCAGCATCATCCGGGTGAGGGTTTGGCAGGCAGGGATGTCCTTGTCCCATCGCGCTAGCGACTCCTGTGGTGGCCCGTGCGCAGTGCACGGGCCAAAAGGTATATCCCACTGGTCATCCCCAAAGCCAACACCTCCTTTGGCCGCCTCTCCTTCCAGTTATCTGCTGCCAATGATTGGAACGAATTGCAAAAATTGCTGAAGCTGGATACTTATATTTCCCTCACTAACTTTGAACATCAGCTAACCGATTGCTGCAGCTGTACGTATCCCATCTGTAAATAGCCCACCCAATCTACCTACCTCATCCCCATATTGTTTTTATTTACTTTTCTGATATTTTGCACACCAGTATTTCTACTTCCACATCATCTGCACAGCTATCACTCCAGTGTTAATTTGCTAAATTGTAATTACTTCGCTACTATTTATTGCCTTACCACCTTATGCCATTTGCACACACTGTATATAGGCTTTCTTTTTTTCCCCATTGTGTTACTGACTGTACGCTTGTTCATTCCATGTGTAACTGTTGTTGTTCGTGTCGCACTGCTTTGCTTTATCTTGGCCAGGTTGCAGTTGTAGATGAACTTGTTCTCAACTAGCCTACCTGGTTAAATAAAGGTGAAATAAATTAAAATGAACACCGAATGGTTAAGGTTTAGAATAGGCTTAGAACAAAAATCTTAAACAACTTTCTATCACTGGATTCAAACATACAACCAATGGAATCAGAGGCAGATGCACCCTAGCAAAACCGAAACCTACTTGAAGGTAACAGTGCTCACTGTTGCCCACAGTGGCTGGTTTCCACGTCATCCTGACGTCCTCAGCCATGGATGAATGTTGACTTCTGACTTGTATCACGGGTGACCTGGCTGATATATTCAGTTTCTGAATATTTCTGAGTGCATGCCTTAGTATATGTGTACATGTGTGGCCATCTGTGTGTATCTGTGCTCCTATATCATGTGTGTGTATATCTTAATAAGAACCCAGTGTGGATGAGCTCGTTGTGGATGAGTCATCCCAGTCTGAGTGCTTGGATGAGCAGGATGCAACCCCTGTTCAGGATGCAGTCCCTGAGGAACAGTGGCAAGATGAAGGTGGGCCCTACTCCAAATGCACCTCAGTCTGAACACAGAACAGTCATTCATCTCATCTGTGAATCATCATGACCTTTTCTCTGGACACATTTCTAAGTTACTTTGTATTCTGGATCCCTGCTGCTGCTGCCACCTGTTGGTGGAGGGAGATGGTCTTTTAAAAAATACAATTGACCTTTTCCCTTTTTCAGTGAAGGCACCAGCTCCTCCCACTCAGCACAACCATCCCACAGAGCCAGCCCAAAATGATCTCTATGAGGAGCCCCCACAGGTGAATATTTGTCATTGCACATGTGAGAATCATTCCGCAAGGGTGAGGATTTCATTATAAATGGCGACAACATACATTTTGTAATCTGAAAATACCTTCTCATTATTCAAATGCCATTCATGTCAAAAGAAGATGTAACGGGTAATATTTGCAGTTGAACGTAACACTTGAAGGGCATTCTGTACAGCACCCCTTGTTGTTCCCTCAGGTGGAAGAGAACACATTTGAGGTGCCTGCAGGGGAGAAGACGGACCGAGGTGTCTGTGCCAGGGCTCTATACGACTACCAGGCTGGTAAGCATCATCACAGCCTACACAAAAATGTCAGCTGACACTCGGCCCACTGAACTGGTTCTGTATGTGACAAATGTGTAACCGTGACGTTTTGCCCCAAAACGGAGAATCGATATGGGTGGAACTGCTAGTAGGAAACTGGCAGTCTGTGAGGGAATAGACACCGTCAAATAATACATAAGTATATCTGAATGGGCATAGTGACCTGAGGTATTGCTCCTCTTTTCATTCCACAGCTGATGACACAGAGATCTCCTTCGATCCTGATGACATCATCACTGGCATCGAGATGATTGACGAGGGCTGGTGGCGGGGCTACAGCCCAGACGGGCATTTTGGAATGTTCCCAGCCAATTACGTGGAGGTTATTTAGGTCCATACCTCGCCCACTCACTAGATCAGCATATTGGAGGCAGAATAGAAAAGACCCCCCCCAGAAGAATTTGTCAGTAGGAAAACTGCTTGGTCCAGAACACAGCAGGTCAGAAGTAACTCAACAGTGGACCCTTTAGAATTATTTGCTGAACTGAATCTGCCACATTATGGACCAATATATGAACAATAACCATGGGACCAGGGGTCGCGCAAATCTATCCCTGTTGAAGGAAGCAATTCAATTATGTTGTTGATGTTGTGAGGCGTTAGATGGCATAGTTTAGGTTTTGATGAAAACCCATATACTGGCCAACCCCAAACTGAATCTCTCACCTTTTAATGTGATGTAGTAAATTGTCAGGCTTTTTAGATTTTTCAATTCAAGTTTCCATTGCGAACATTAATAGCACTTGTAGATCACATTCCTTAAAAAGTGAATCCAGTTTTGTTCCAGATATACTATTTTTGTTATTTGTAGCATTCACTCCGGTTGGGTTCAGGATAATATTTCATAGCTCACATAATGGTACCAACTATGATCTTTGGCCTTTTTTTGCCTTTTCCTCAGACTAATATTTTATGTGAGTATTTCTTTGTCAGAAATCATGTTGCTTGAAAGGAATCCTGTGTGAATTTCCAACAGTAGTTTGGTATTGCAGTGGAATTGATTATTAGAAAACCAAAAGGTTCTATATTTGCTATGCTCTCTGGGTGGCTGAACTTGAGGGAAAATAGGGGTGTAAATAATGACAATCATATTCTTGTGAAATACTTGTATTTAAAAAAAATTAATACCGCTGAAGTCCGTAAGTTTACATACACTTAGGTTGGACTCATTAAAACACAGTTTTGGCAAGTCGGTTAGGACATCTATTTTGTGCATGACACAAGTCATTTTTCCAACAATTGTTTACAGACAGATTATTTCACTTATAATTCACTGTATCACAATTCCAGTGGGTCAGAAGTTTACATACACTATGTTGACTGCCTTTAATCGGCTTGGGAAATTCCAGAAAATTATGTCATGGCTTTAGAAGCTTCTGATAGGCTAATTGACATCATTTGAGTCAATTGGAGGTGTACCTGTGGATGTATTTCAAGACCTTTCTTCAAACTCTGTGCCTCTTTGATTGACATCATGGGAAAATCAAAAGAAATCAGCCAAGAACTCAAACTTGTAGACCTCCAAGTCTGGTTCATCCTTGGGAGCAATTTCCAAATGCCTGAAGGTACCACGTTCATCTGTACAAACAATAGTATGCAAGTATAAACACCATGGGACCATGCAGCCGTCATACCGCTCAGGAAGGAGACGTGTGCTTTCTCTTAGAGATGAACGCACTTTGGTGCAAAACGTGCAAATCAATCCCAGAACAACAGCAAAGGACCTTGTGAAGATGCTGGAGGAAACGGGTACAAACGTATCTATATCCACAGTCAAATGAGTCCTATATCGACATAACCTGAAAGGCCGCTCAGCAAGGAAGAAGCCACTGCTCCAAAACCGCCATAAAAAAGCCAGACTACGGTTTGCAACTGCACATGGGGACAAATATTACTTTTTGTCATCTGGTCTGGTCAGATGCTCTGGCCCCCCAATGGTGGAACAAACTCCCTCACGACGCCAGGACAGCGGAGTCAATCACCACCTTCCGGAGACACCTGAAACCCCACCTCTTTCAGGAATATCTAGGATAGGATAAAGTAATCCTTCTCACCCCCCCCTTAAAAGATTTAGATGCACTATTGTAAAGTGGCTGTTCCACTGGATGTCTTAAGGTGAACGCACCAATTTGTAAGTCGCTCTGGATAAGAGCGTCTGCTAAATGACTTAAATGTAATGTAAATGGTCTGATGAAACATAAATAGAACAGTTTGGCCATAATGACCATCGTTATGTTTGGAGGAAAAAGGGGGATGCTTGCAAGCCGAAGAACACCATCCCAACTGTGAAGCACGGGGGTGGCAGCATCATGTTGTGGGGGTGCTTTGCTGCAGGAGGGACTGGTGCACTTCACAAAATAGATGGCATCATGAGAAAGAAAAATTATGTGGATATATTAAAGCAACATCTCAAGACATCAGTAAGGAAGTTAAAGCTTGGTCGCAAATGGGTCTTCCAAATGGACAATGACCCCCAGCATACTTCCAAAGTTTTTTGCAAAATGGCTTAAGGACAAGAAAGTCAAGGTATTGGAGTAGCCATCAGAAAGCCCTGATCTCAATCCTATAGAAAATTTGTGGGCAGAACTGGAAAAAGTGTGTGCGAGCAAGGAAGCCAACAAACCTGACTCTGTTACACCAGCTCTGTCAGGAGGAATGGGCCAAAGTTCACCCAACTTATTGTGGGAAGCTTGTGGAAGGCTACCCAAAACATTTGACCCAAGTTAAACAATTTAATGGCAATGCTACCAAATATTGAATATCTGACCCCCTGGGAATGTGATGAAAGAAATAATTCTCTACTATTATTCTGACATTTCACAATCTTAAAATAAAGTGGTGATCCTAACTGACCTAAGATAGGGAATTCTAACTACGATTAAATGTCAGGAATTGTAAAAAACTGAGTTACACCTTATCCAAATACATTTTATGTAAACTTCTGACTTCAACTGTATATGATGGTTATGCTAAAGAGCTCATCCCCATATCCTCCCTGCTCTCTTCAGCCCCTGGAGAATTTGTATAATGGACTATTTCAGGGACCAGTTACACAAAACAAAGCAGAAGTCATATTTCCTCTCGTGCTGTTGCCGTTTTCATATGTATCCTGGGTAGGGTTGCAGAATTCTGGGAACTTTCAATAAATTCCCTGGTTTTCCTGAAATCGTGGTTGGAGGAATCCTGGAATCAGGAAGGGCATAAACAGGAAATCTGGAATCTTCCAAACAGGATTTCTGGAAAACCTGGGAATTCATTGAAAGTTCCCAGAATGTTGCAACCCTGGTCCTGTGTACAACTAGTCTCTGCTTAACCAGTGTTTCACAACCAGGTCCAACTTCCATCAAAATACAGGTCTGTGATTGGCTTAACCTAGCAGAAGAGCCTAGATCAGATGCTGTTATCTTGTGACAGTGCCAAAGGAGGGGAACAGGATGACGTCGTCCTCTGGAAAGTGCTTTCTCTCATTTTTAATCTGTTGAAACTCCATAACCATTAGGCTATGCAACGTCACTGCTTTTTAATTTATAATGAAATTGTTGTGGAAGAAAAAGTTTAAGACATTGTCACTTTAATGATAAAGGAATTAAAGAATGATTTAAAACCGGTCATGGTCATTTCAAGGTGTGATGTATTCATGTTTTTGTTTTTCAAGAGTATATTGTAATGCAAATATGTTCGTCATAATTAAAAGAGTTAAAGTAAAATGTGTTCCTGTCTTATAGCATCTTTTGTAAATGTTGGTTGTTGTGGCAGCAGTAAGTCGATTTAAACATACGAGGGCGGTATGAGCTAGCTGATAGAATAGGAACAGAATTGTTTAGAGTGAAAGCTTTGGAGACTTTCAAAGAGCAGTAACTGTTTGATATTGATGGCACAGTTAGGAGTACCCCTTTGTCTCGTACAGTGCATTTGGAGAGTATTCAGCCCCCTTCACTTTTTCCACACTGTTACGTTAGACTTATTCTAAAATTGATCAAATTGTCCCCCCACCCCCCTCAATCTACACACAATACATTTTACATTTAAGTCATTTAGCAGACGCTCTTATCCAGAGCGACTTACAAATTGGTGCATTCACCTTATGACATCCAGTGGAGCAGCCACTTTACAATAGTGCATCTAAATCTTTTAAGGGGGGTGAGAAGGATTACTTTATCCTGTCCTAGGTATTCCTTAAAGAGGTGGGGTTTCAGGTGTCTCCGGAAGGTGGTGATTGACTCCGCTGTCCTGGCGTCGTGAGGGAGTTTGTTCCACCATTGGGGGGCCAGAGCAGCGAACAGTTTTGACTGGGCTGAGCGGGAACTGTACTTCCTCAGTGGTAGGGAGGCGAGCAGGCCAGAGGTGGATGAACGCAGTGCCCTTGTTTGGGTGTAGGGCCTGATCAGAGCCTGGAGGTACTGAGGTGCCATTCCCCTCACAGCTCCGTAGGCAAGCACCATGGTCTTGTAGCGGATGCAAGCTTCAACTGGAAGCCAGTGGAGAGAGCGGAGGAGCGGGGTGACGTGAGAGAACTTGGGAAGGTTGAACACCAGACGGGCTGCGGCGTTCTGGATGAGTTGTAGGGGTTTAATGGCACAGGCAGGGAGCCCAGCCAACAGCGAGTTGCAGTAATCCAGACGGGAGATGACAAGTGCCTGGATTAGGACCTGCGCCGCTTCCTGTGTGAGGCAGCCACCGCCTTGATGTTAGTTGAGAACGACAGGGTGTTGTCCAGGATCACGCCAAGGTTCTTAGCGCTCTGGGAGGAGGACACAGTGGAGTTGTCAACCGTGATGGCGAGATCATGGAACGGGCAGTCCTTCCCCGGGAGAAAGAGCAGCTCCGTCTTGCCGAGGTTCAGCTTGAGGTGGTGATCCGTCATCCACACTGATATGTCTGCCAGACATGCAGAGATGCGATTCGCCACCTGGTCATCAGAAGGGGGAAAGGAGAAGATTAATTGTGTGTCGTCTGCATAGCAATGATAGGAGAGACCATGTGAGGTTATGACAGAGCCAAGTGACTTGGTGTATAGCGAGAATAGGAGAGGGCCTAGAACAGAGCCCTGGGGGACACCAGTGGTGAGAGCACGTGTTGAGGAGACGGATTCTCGCCACGCCACCTGGTAGGAGCGACCTGTCAGGTAGGACGCAATCCAAGCGTGGGCCGCGCCGGAGATGCCCAACTCGGAGAGGGTGGAGAGGAGGATCTGATGGTTCACAGTAATCGAAGGCAGCCGATTAGGTCTAGAAGGATGAGAGCAGAGGAGAGAGAGTTAGCTTTAGCAGTGCGGAGCGCCTCCGTGATACAGAGAAGAGCAGTCTCAGTTGAATGACTAGTCTTGAAACCTGACTGATTTGGATCAAGAAGGTCATTCTGAGAGAGATAGCGGGAGAGCTGGCCAAGGACGGCACGTTCAAGAGTTTTGGAGAGAAAAGAAAGAAGGGATACTGGTCTGTAGTTGTTGACATCGGAGGGATCGAGTGTAGGTTTTTTCAGAAGGGGTGCAACTCTCGCTCTCTTGAAGACGGAAGGGACGTAGCCAGCGGTCAGGGATGAGTTGATGAGCGAGGTGAGGTAAGGGAGAAGGTCTCCGGAAATGGTCTGGAGAAGAGAGGAGGGATAGGGTCAAGCGGGCAGGTTGTTGGGCGGCCGGCCGTCACAAGACGCGAGATTTCATCTGGAGAGAGAGGGAGAAAGAGGTCAGAGCACAGGGTAGGGCAGTGTGAGCAGAACCAGCGGTGTCGTTTGACTTAGCAAACGAGGATCGGATGTCGTCGACCTTCTTTTCAAAATGGTTGACGAAGTCATCTGCAGAGAGGGAGGAGGGGGAGGGGGATTCAGGAGGGAGGAGAAGGTGGCAAAGAGCTTCCTAGGGTTAGAGGCAGATGCTTGGAATTTAGAGTGGTAGAAAGTGGCTTTAGCAGCAGCGACAGAAGAGGAAAATGTAGAGAGGAGGGAGTGAAAGGATGCCAGGTCCGCAGGGAGGCGAGTTTTCCTCCATTTCCGCTCGGCTGCCCGGAGCCCTGTTCTGTGAGCTCGCAATGAGTCGTCGAGCCACGGAGCGGGAGGGGAGGACCGAGCCGGCCTGGAGGATAGGGGACATAGAGAGTCAAAGGATGCAGAAAGGGAGGAGAGGAGGGTTGAGGAGGCAGAATCAGGAGATAGGTTGGAGAAGGTTTGAGCAGAGGAAGAGATGATAGGATGGAAGAGGAGAGAGTAGCGGGGGAGAGAGAGCGAAGGTTGGGACGGCGCGATACCATCCGAGTAGGGGCAGTGTGGGAAGTGTTGGATGAGAGCGAGAGGAAAAGGATACAAGGTAGTGGTCGGAGACTTGGAGGGGAGTTGCAATGAGGTTAGTGGAAGAACAGCATCTAGTAAAGATGAGGTCGAGCGTATTGCCTGCCTTGTGAGTAGGGGGAAGGTGAGAGGGAGAGGTCAAAAGAGGAGAGGAGTGGAAAGAAGGAGGCAGAGAGGAAAGAGTCAAAGGTAGACGTGGGGAGGTTAAAGTCGCCCAGAACTGTGAGAGGTGAGCCGTCCTCAGGAAAGGAGCTTATCAAGGCATCAAGCTCATTGATGAACTCTCCGAGGAACCTGGAGGGCGATAAATGATAAGGATGTTAAGCTTGAAAGGGCTGGTAACTGTGACAGCATGGAATTCAAAGGAGGCGATAGACAGATGGGTAAGGGGAGAAAGAGAGAATGACCACTTGGGAGAGATGAGGATCCCGGTGCCACCACCCCGCTGACCAGAAGCTCTCGGGGTGTGCGAGAACACGTGGGCGGACGAAGAGAGAGCAGTAGGAGTAGCAGTGTTATCTGTGGTGATCCATGTTTCCGTCAGTGCCAAGAAGTCGAGGGACTGGAGGGAGGCATAGGCTGAGATGAACTCTGCCTTGTTGGCCGCAGATCGGCAGTTCCAGAGGCTACCGGAGACCTGGAACTCCACGTGGGTCGTGCGCGCTGGGACCACCAGATTCGGGTGGCCGCGGTATGGTCTGTGCAGAGAGGCGAGAACAGGGATAGACAGACACATAGTTGACAGGCTACAGAAGAGGCTACGCTAATGCAAAGGAGATTGGAATGACAAGTGGACTACACGTCTCGAATGTTCAGAAAGTTGAGCTTACGTAGCAAGAATCTTATTGACTAAAATGATTAAAAATGATACAGTACTGCTGAAGTAGGCTGGCTGGCAGTGGCTGCGTTGTTGACTTTGAAATTACTTAAATTAAATTATCAAATTACTTTTCAGACATTTTGGGGGAAAAAACAGATTTAGCTAAGTATTCAGACCCTTTAATCTGTACTTTGTTGAAGCACCTTTGGCAGCAATTACAGCCTTGAATCTTATTGGGTGATGCTACAAGCTTTGGGGACTTTCTCCCATTCTTCTCTGCAGATCCTCTCAAGCTCTCTCAGGTTGGATGGGGAGTGTCGCTGCACATCTATTGTCAGGTCTCTTCTGAGATGTTTGATCGGGTTCAAATCCAGGCTGGGCCACTCAAGGACATTCAGAGACTTGTCCCGAAGCCACTCCTTCGTTGTCTTGGCTGTGTGCTTAGGGTTGTTTTGCTATTGGAAGTTGAACATTCGCCTCAGTCTGAGGTTCTGAGCACTCTGGAGCAGGTTTTCATCAAGGATCCCTGTACTTTGCTCTGTTCATCTTTCCTTCATTCCTGACTAGTCTCCCAGTCCCTGCCGCTGAAAAACATCCCCACGGCATAATGTTGCCACAACCATGCTTCACTGTAGGGATGCTGCCAGGTTTCCTCCAGATGTGACGCTTGGCATTCAGGCCAAAGAGTTGAATCTTGGTTTCACCAGATCAGAGAATCTTGTTGTGCATGGTCAGTCCTTTAAGTGCCTTTTGGCAAACTCTAAGCGGGATGTCATGTATTTTACTAAGGAGTGACTTCTGTCTGACCACTCTACCGTAAAGGCCTAATTGGTGGAGTGCTACAGAGATTGTTGTCCATCTGGGAGGTTCTCTCATCTCCACAAAGGAACTCTGGAGCTCAGCCAGAGTGACCATCGAGTTCTTGATGACCTCCCTAACCAAGGCCCTTCACCCCCGATTGCTCAGTTTAGCTGGGTGGCCAGCTCTAGGAAGAGTCTTGGTGGTTCCAAACTTATTCTATTTAAGAATAATCGAGGCCACTGTGTTCTTGGGGACCTTCAATGCTGCAGACATTTTTTTGGTACCATTCTCCAGATCCATGCCTCGACCCAATCCCGTCTTGGAGATCTACGGACAATTTCTTCGAACTCGTGGATTTTGTTCTGCCATGTGACCTTGTATAGACAGGTGGGTGCCTTTCCAAATCATCTCCAATCAATAGAATTTACCACAGGTGGACTCTAATCAAGTTGTAGAAACCGCTCAAGGATGATCAAACAGGATGCACCTGAGCTCAATTTCGAGTCTCATAGCAAAGGGTCTGAATACTTATGTCAATAAGGTATTTAAAAAATAAATAAAATAAAACAAATATTTAGAAATTGGTCTAAAAACCTAGATATTTTAGATTAAGGCTAACGTAACAATGTGGAAAAAATGAAGGGGTCTGAATACTTTCCGAATGCGCTGTACATGAACCTCAGCTGTGATGTGTTCTATAAGCAGTTTCCTGGAATGAGAGCATAAAGGTAACGGCTGGGGATTTTTATTGTTATTACCTCTGTTTCAGTTTCACAAGAACAGCAAGATTTAACATTTCCCCATCCTGTAAGATAAGATCTCACTTAATTTTCCCTCAACTAAAAAAACATGCCTAAAAGCCTTCCATAGTCTCCTTTTTAAAAAGTAATTTAATTGTGTTACTGAAAATGGTTGAAACTTACAAGAAACCCAAAGTCACAAAAAATGACAAAGAAATAAAGATGTAGGCCTATAGTGGTTTTCTAATGGTATATGCAAACTGTGACTAGAAGGCCATTAGATGATACGTTCCCAGGATTGTGAGTCAAACCTGTTCTGATTGGAATGACAACATTTCTTTTGAACTGGTTCAGTTTACAGTCTGCTGACCTCATCACAACCCCCTCTGTCACTGGAAGACTGAGATGAATAGCAGGGGGTTTTCTTTACATCGCATTTCTCATCTATTCTCAATGCACAGTTTATCTGGGTATTAACTTAAAGGTGTCATGAATTATAGATCTTTGATATTTACGTATACCTATTTGAATTACAATTCCATAAGTTTCCAATTTCAGGGATAGATTGACAAATACAATGTTTGTATATGTTTTGTAAAGAAACAGTTAATCTGGTGGTTTGTAGAATAATTTTGCATTCTGTAAAGATTCACTATGACTCAGTGTGAACAGAACCCTCCTGCGAGGTCCAATGTATACTGAACAAAAATATAAACGCAACATGTAAAGTGTTGGTCCTGTCTTTCATGAGCAGAAATCAAAGTTCCCAGACATTTTCCATATGAACAATAAGTTTATTTATTTCAAATGTTGTGCACAAATTTGTTTACATCCCTGTTAGTGAACATTTCACTTTTGCCAAGGTAATCCATCCACCTGACAGGTGTGGCATATCAAGAAGCTGAATAAACAGCATGTACATAACTCAGGTGCACCTTGTGCTGGGGACAATAAAAGGCCACTAAAATGTGCAGTTTTGTCACACAACACAATGCCACAGATATCTCAAGTTTTGAGGGAGCATGCACTTGGCATGTGGACTGCAGGAATGTCCACCAGAGCTGTTGCCAGATAATTTTATATTCATTTCTTTACAATATGCCTCCCAACGTCATTTTAGAGAATTTGGCAGTACGTCCAACCGGCCTCAGAACCGCAGTCCACGTGTATGGCGTGGTTTGGGCTAGGGGTTTGCTGATGTCAACGTTGAGAACAGAGTGCCCCATGGTGGTGGGGGGGTTATGGTATCGACAATGAACACAATTGCATTTTATCGATGGCAATTTGAATGTACAGAGATACCGTGACGAGATCCTGAGACCCATTAGGTCATTCATCTGCCGCCATCACCTCATGTTTCAGCAAATGTTTCATGTCGAAAAGATCTGTATACAATTCCTGGAAGCTGAAAATGTCCCAGTAATGTTATGACTTGCATACTCACCAGACATGTCACCCATTGAGCATGTTTGGGATCCTCTGGATTGACGTTTATGTTCCAGTTCCTGCCAATATCAACCAACTTCGTACAGCCATTGAAGAGAAGTGGGACAACATTTCACAGGCCGCAATCAAAAGCCTGATCAACTCTATGTGAAGGAGATGTGTCGCCCCGCATGAGGCAAATGTTGGTCACACCAGATACTGACTGCTTTTCTGATCCACGCCCCTACCTTTTTTTAAAGGCATCTGACCAACAAATGTGTATATCTATTCCCAGTCATGTGAAATCCATAGACTAGGGCCTAATTCATTTATTTCAATTGACTGATTTCCTTATCTGAACTGTCACTCAGTAAGATTGTTGCGTTTATATTTTTGTTCAGTATATATTCCTGATCTAACAACCACTTTTACATCGAGCTAAAAGTGCATGTTTTCATCAGTTTAATACAAGTAAATTGTGAATTCAAGTTGTGATCACAATCTGAGTCAAATTAAATATTTTATCAACTCATATCAATATCACAATTGCACGAACCAAGAAGAACAGTAATATAGTTTTTAACCAATGCATGTGACAAACTGTAAGTTCTGTGAAATTGCTCAACACCTGCCCAAGTCATTAGTATATCAAATGTAATTCTATTTCACCAATCCTTATTTCAAACAGCAGTGAAACGGGTGTTTTGTCTTTAAAAAAAAAATCCCTCTGAGATCCGGCCAGCCAACTGATAGTTTTGTTATTTTGACATTTAAAGGTTAAACATATATCTAAATGTCATACTCTATCTGCAACAAGTGGAAGAATTTCACTGACTTTTGAAACTTCTAAAGCAAAGCTGGATAAAATAGTTTGCTGCACCAATATTGACAGTTGCATTTGATTTGATAGGTTTTTGTTAAATACATCCTTATTTTCCAAATTCAAAGTTTATGTATAGATTATGATTGGCTAAATTATTCCCATGGATGAAATGCAAATGTGTGGTTTTGTTGAAAAGATCAGAATGTCAGATAATCATATTTTGATGACTATCCAGACAATATGTTTCTATTGCTATTAGTTCAACGTGTGCACTTATATAAAGATAAAATATATAATTAGTTTTTGTTTTTACATCTTTGTAGCCTAGTCTAGTGAACTCATTACAAATTGCCTCAGGTCATAAATTTGAGAAAGGCTACATGAAAGTAAACAATTATTAAAACTGATTCAATGTGCCTTGAGACTACTACTGGGTGTTCAGAGAGCTGCAATTCCCAGAGTCAAAAACTTCAACTCCCAGACTCACTTGCTGTATTGTAGACATGATCAACCAATAATAATCCATTGACAACGTCTTATTTCGAGGTGTGCTAAATTAGAGAAGCTTCTTCAGTAAAGTGGTGCTGAAACAAAGTAAACCTTTTTCAAGTCGCGAGTCAAGGGATTATTTTGCAAATGGGTAAGTTGTTTTTCTTAACATTTTGGAAGTTTATGAATCATGTTAAGCACCATCAGCTTTTATTATTTTAGCTGGAGAGGAATCAACATGTCTTGTCAAAAGCACACACTTAGTTATAATGGTGACGTAGGCTGCAAATTGTGGCACTGTTTAATCATTTATTTCAACGTTTGCAGTTAGACAACAGCCTACTGTTTTTTGTAACCTCGATCACACATTTA
Organism: Oncorhynchus nerka; assembly: GCF_034236695.1. Taxonomy (NCBI): domain Eukaryota; kingdom Metazoa; phylum Chordata; class Actinopteri; order Salmoniformes; family Salmonidae; genus Oncorhynchus; species Oncorhynchus nerka. The sequence continues at coordinate 32,015,760 of NC_088422.1, read as the reverse complement.
TGTTTTCATTATACGAAATAAACTGTGATGGGAAGTTGTGAAATGGCACTTACATTGGGTAGGCTATTGTAATTCATGCATGATGCAAGTTAACTGACAGAACGTTTTTAATAGAGGCATAAAAACATACATATACATATAAACATGACATAGTTTTCTATGCAAAGGGTACGATTCTTAATGTTATTTGTATTTTAAATAAATGTTATAAAACTTAAAATATTTACAGTACCAGTCAAAAGTTTGGACACACCTACTCATTCAAGGGTTTTTCTTTATTTGTACTATTTTCTACATTGTAGAATAATAGTGAAGACCTCTTTGGTAGGCCGTCTTTGTTCCTGAGTGGCGCAGCGGTCTAAAACACTGCATCTCAGCGCTTGAGGCGACACTACAGACACCCTGGTTCGAATCCAGGCTGTATCACAATTGGCCGTGATTGGGAGTCCCATAGGGCAGCGCACAATTGGCCCAGCGTTGTCCGGGTTTGGTCGGTGTTGACCTACCTAGTTAAAAAAAAAAAAAAACCTAAACTATGAAATAACACATGGAATCATGTAGTAACCAAAAAAGCGTTAAACAAATCAAAATATATGTTATATTTGAGATTCTTCAAAGTAGCCACCCTTTGCACACTCTTGGCATACCCTCAACCAGCTTCATGAGGTAGTCACCTGGAATGCATTTCAATTAACAGGTGTGCTTTTTTAATTTGTGGAATTTCTTTCCTCCTTAATGCTTTTGAGCCAATCAGTTGTGTTGTGACAAGGTATGGGTGGTATACAGAAGATAGCCCTATTTGGTAAAGACCAAGTCCATTTATGGCAAGAACAGCTCAAATAAGCAAAGAGAAATGACAGTCCATCATTACTTTAAGACATGAAGGTCAGTCAATCCGGAACATTTCAAGAACTTTGAATGTTTCTTCAAGTGCAGTCACAAAAACCATTAAGCGCGATGATGAAATTGGCTCTCATGAGGACCACCACAGGAAGGAAGACCCAAAGTTACCTCTGCTGCAGAGGATAAGTTCATTAGAGTTAACTGCACCTCAGATTGCAGCCCAAATAAATGCTTCACAGAGTTCAAGTAACAGACACATCTCAACATCAACTGTTCAGAGGAGACTGCGTGAATCAGGCCTTCAGGGTCCAATTGCTGCAAAGAAACCACTACTAAAGGACACCAATAAGAAGAAGAGACTTGCTTGGGGCAAGAAATACGAGCAATGGACATTAGACCGGTGGAAATCTGTTCTTTAGTCTGATGAGTCCACATTTGAGATTTTTGGTCCCAACCATCGTGTCATTGTGAGATGCAGAGTAGGTGGGCGGATGATCTCCGCATGTGTGGTTCCCACCGTGAAGCATGGAGGAGGAGGTGTGGTGGTGCTTTTCTGGTGACACTGTCAGTGATTTATTTAGAATTCAAGGCACACTTAACCAGCATGGCTACCACAGCATTCTGCAGCAATATGCCATCCCATCTGGTTTGAGCTTAGTGGGGCTATCATTTTTTTTTCTCACCAGGACAATATCTCAACACACCTCCAGGCTGTGTAAGGACTATTTGACTAAGAAGGAGAGTGATGGGGTGCTGCATCAGATGACCTGGCCTCCACAATCACCTGACCTCAACCCAATTGAGATAGTTTGGTATGAGTTGGACCTCAGAGTGAAGGAACAGCAGCCAACAAGTGCTCTGCATATGTGGGAACTCCTTCAAGACTGTTGGAAAAGCATTCCAGGTGAAGCTAGTTGAGAGAATGCCAAGAGTGTGTAAAGCTGTCATCAAGGCAAAGGGTGGCTACTTTGAAGAATCTCAAATATAAAATATTTTTTGATTTGTTTAACACTTTTTCTCCCATGTGTTATTTCATAGTTTTGATGTCTTCACTATTATTCTACAATGTAGAAAATAGTACAAACAAAGACAAGCCCTTGAATGATTAGGTGTGTCCAAACTTTTGACTTGTACTTTAATTCGTCACTAAGCAGAAACACTTGACATACATATTTCAAGCCAATATAGAAATATAAGGACATTCCTAATTACTGGCTTGGAGAGAGTAAGTAATTAAATAACTGATGGGCTGATAAAACTGGAACGCTGGTTAATTGCAATGTATCATGACTTAAAGCTGGAATCCTTAGTTGCTACACCATTTTTGGACGTATACATGAATGATATATACCCATTGATTCTTGAAGAGTATAAACTTCTAAATTACTCATGATCTTAGTTCAACCTTTGCACCACATCAGAATCAGAACCCAAAATTCAAGTTATGCCCCAATATTTGTAAACAATGTAAATATAAACTCACACTGTATAGCCTCAAAACATGATTAAAACTAAGGTTGATATCATGGATGTCAGTCCTTGCATCCATAGCTCTGCTTATGAATTTGAGTGGCTATATTTCTCCAAGGCCATCCCACAGCTTTTTACCAAAACGTAGATGGAGTGACCACTGTTATTGTTTCAATTAAGGATTCTAGCTTTAAGCAGGTTAGTATAAACTGTAGATTATAGTCCAAGGTCTCAAAGTTCTATGGAAAGCATGATTCAAGCTGATTTCGAAAGAAAATTATATATTGGGTTCGCAGACAAGTGATATCAATTATGTTTGATGGGCTATTGAAGAGACTGCTACTCTCCTTGAGGAAGAATATAATGTTAAAAGGTTAGAATGTGGGTGTTCAATGACACATACATTTGACTTTCAGTTGTCATGGCTGTACATGGATCCATTCGCTTTCAACTTCAGCCTTTAAGTCTTTTAAATTTGTATCAGTACTAATGCTATTCTCAGGCACTTAACATGTTATGCCTGAAAATGATGTGTGTTGGGGGTCATTTGTATTGCCTTGAGTTTGATGGATGATCATTTGATTATCAAAGTATGCAAATTAAATACTGAAAATAAAACTGCCTTTTACATTACATTTTGCATTTTCATTCACATGTTGTAATGCTTTCATATCAGGCAGCGTACCACATAACTGCGGTTAGACTCATAAGCAGGAAGTGGTGTTGTAACCATGTGGCTTTATATTAAAACTGCGTTTTCTTTCGTTGTTACTGGAGTGTGTGTTAGCTTACAGAATATTCAGTGATAGATCACACGTATACTTGTTCTTGCTGCACAGGTCTGGAAATGCAATCATAGGTGAACCAAGGCATCAGCTTTTCACATAGGTAGGGTTTCATTGCATCTTGTTCTGGATTAAATGACCTGACTGAAGATGCATGGGACATACACCATTCTTTGCTTATGGTAAACAAATTGCCCATATGGAGTGGAGGGTGTGTGCTCTGGCCTAGTTGTCACTGTCTTTTCTCTGTGCCTTGTGGCAGTATTTGATCCTGAAGGGGGGCGAGACACCAGTCAGAGACCAGTCATGGAGGAGGGCAGAGGTGTGGAGGGGACACTGAACCAGGTAAGATAGGACAGGTCATTTATGACTCATATTGTCTCCAGGCAGCTTGAGATACTTGGCTGTCTTTTTCTGCATGAATTTAGAATTTACATCCACATTGGAAAGAGAGAGTTCAATTTTGATGTGCGTCTGCAAGAACACATTCACTTCCAGTATGTTTACATTCTTCATTTCTTGTGTTGTGTGTTTCATTTCCCCCTGCTTTCAGTTCTCTATTTCTTCAAATGTCAAATTAGCATGTCAAGTATTAGGCTCCTATAAAGGGATTCATTTTCGTAGAAGAATTGTGTGTTTCTTCATTACATACAGTAAGTTGTAAAAGAACAAAACCACATGTAACCTTAAGTCACATTCTTTACATGTCTCTGATATGTCTGACTTCATGTGTGGGCATACAATATGATAACAGAACTATATGGAAAAGGGAACGAGTTACATTATACAAATAACACATTTAATTGAAGTTGTTGTTATTGAAGAGTGTATTCCTATGTTTACCCTTTGCACATGTTCATTGTTGCATACACTTCTCAAAAAATCCTCATCATATGAAATAATATTACTAACCCCCTGGGCACACACTGGTTGAATAAACATTGTTTCCACGTAATTTCAATGAAATTACATCGAACCAACGTGGAATAGATGTTGAATTAACGTTTGTACCCATTGGGAAGTGACGCCATGCAATATCACATCTGATCGTTTTATCTTATTTCTCAGATCAGTAATCAGCAAAGTGATTATTTAATGTTATAATAAGTAGGCGGTGTCTCATAGAGCGTGAAAGAATATACATTTCTCTCTATTTGCACTATCTACACAAACAGAAACTGGAGTTCCACTAGACACAGTTCTGGTAATTGAAGATGAGAAAATAAAAGTTAGTGCAGAGATGCATCAAATTTCCAAGACATTGCTGTGAGATGAAAGCCCAGTGGTTTCTGTGGTGACAAGTGGCCTGTCGATAGCATCAACCCGGCACGCCACCAACAATCATAGTGAGAGTCTTATCGACACATTGACGACAACATTTCCTATGCCCTTTTCCAAAATGTGAATGTGGTGGAAATTTAGATGCTGTTTACTGACAGTCTTTCACAACGATATTCATGCCTTATTTTTGCGTGGTTAACTATGATGAATATTGTATGGTGGGCTTTATGACTCGGACTGCAGTCGTTTCCTGTATGAAACCTATGTCGCGTAGAGCTGACTGACATCTCTCTGTTTTGTGGTCCAGCCATGAATACATTTATTCAGTATAGTATACAAATAAAACAGTAGGCTTATCTTCTAATATGTACTGCTTACTGTAAAAGTGGTTTCATCACATTGTTCAGTAGTCATATGCAACACATGGATTAAGTTTTCAGAAAAATACTATTTCTGCTTTTCTGGAAATATGTTGCCCTCTATGACTAATCCATATTCCAGTCATACATGCTTTTGCTTTGTCCATAAGAACTTTGCATTGTATCTTTCATCTCCTTGATTAGATATGAAGATGGCTGTGTGTGGAACGATTATTCTACAAATTTGTAAAGCACCTACTATAACCTAGTAAGTCATGGAAATGTATCCATAGCAAGAAAGAGAGAGAGCTGGCGAGAGAGTAAGCAGCTGGCCAGTCAAGGCAGGAAGAAGACGAAAGCGAGAGAACATTGTATGGTACTGGAGGAGGCCCATTGATAAAAGATAGGGTGTTATAGCTGGGAACCGTGTCTATGGGACAGCTGTATAGAGCTGTGAGTCAGTCAGGGCTATCCCAAATAGGGGCCCACATCTTCACTATTACTCACCACTGGGTCCTGCTTCTCGGAACCAGTAACCACAGAGAGGAACCTGATTCAATATGAAACTCTGCTTGACAGTTGCCTACAGCTCAGCATACGCCACAGAAACAAACTAGTCTCTGTATTCAGTCATTTGGATTGGGATATTGTATTGACATACAGTATTTCATTTGAGAGCAGAAATTGTAATATAAATTGGAATAAAAAATATCAAACTTCTACACTATCAGTCCATAGCTCTGTGCAAATTCAACCTGTATGCTTGTGCACAAAACTGATATAATCAGACATTGTCCCTTTGTGAATTTAGCCAAAAATATTTATAGTACAAATTATGATGACACGGTGTCTGCAGTTTTGTGAACATCAGCTTCCTATACTTTGGTTCATTTTAGTGTCAGTTTGACCAGTTTGAAGTATCATAGATACTTCTCATCCAAATGAATGCATTGAATGTAAGGACAGTAATCTGTTCAGGCCTCAATTTCTGCATGCCTCTACTGTTTCATTTCTCATTTGGTATTCACCGCATTTTCCCTTTTCCCTTTTCTACTCGTTTGTGTTTGATTTGTGTTTGCTGAAACAACGTTCTTACAGAGTAAGCTCCAAGTTCAACATAATAATCAAATCCCGAAATATGCCTCTGAAAACTACTGGACCAAGAGCTCTACTGATCATTTCAAACAGATAATTGCAATTGAATTTGAACCTCACTCTTTTTGCATTCTCATGGAACATGTTCTAATCGCGTGAACTACTTGCTAGGCTACTCAGCCTTTTGTCATTTCTAAATGACATTCATGACGTTCACTTTCATGTCAGTGGAAAATAAATGAATAACAAAGGGCTTGTGAGTAAAGGCTTTGGTGGGAAAGAGACCTTTTCATACTGTATAAAGAGCTCGATATCTTCATATTTATTATTCAAATAGACATCCTTGTCACCAGGCTGATAATCAGGTGTAGACCGAAAACCCCATATGTCTGTTGGTTTCCCTTTTATACAGGATGTATGGTTACTTATTGAAAGTGGTGAAGCCAACTCTGTCATGTTCTGAATGTTTCACTTGAAATTCTAGTTGCTCAAGAAAAGACATTGAGATCATTAAAAAAAAAAGTTTCCTAATGTATGATTGGTTTATTTTCTTCTTGCAGTTCTGTTTTGAAGACTTATATGTTCAGTAATAGTATGCATCCATATAATTTGGATTTACATCAATCTGATGGTCTCTACCGTAGAATTCTGCAGCGATGGAGATTGCTGACTCAGCCAGTGAATGTGAGGAGCCTCCCAGGTCTAGCCCAATGGAGACAGAGGAGAGGTCCTTCATAGCCAATTTGCACTGTTTCATGAAGGACAGAGGCACACCCATAGAGAGGATACCACACCTGGGCTTTAAGCAGAGTGAGTCCATGTTCAAAGGATTTAGCCGTAGCTTTATTACTCAATCTCTATTACATAGAGACGTATTCCTTGCACCCCAGATCACCTCGATCTTTGGGGTAGTTTGTAAATGCATGTGTTAAGACAATTCATAGGTAAGGATACAATATAATAGTAATTATAGAACTGTGCAATGTCCCCAATGTTTAAATGCATATGGTTTCTGCTCACAGTTAACCTGTGGAAAATCTACAAAACTGTTGAGAAGCTTGGCAGTTACGACTCTGTGAGTACACCCATATCGTACAGTTACGACTCTGTGAGTACACCCATATCGTACAGTTGTATATTTTTTACACTTGACCTGGTTGTTGATCACACAGAGATGGCAGTGGCAGCTACTCACATTTTTTATGTTGCGAAAGACACCATGCAGCTTAGCTTCTTGTGTGGAACATTATCTTTAGTTGACAGGATGTAAACATGACCATACCCACCACATTAAGAGCAGAGTCCACACTGACTGCTGAATGAAGTTTCCACTCTGTGGCATGTGTACACGCTCAATGCGCTGAGAGAGGAAGGGTTTCTATGAAATGCCCATTCAGTTCACAGGAGCTTAGCCTATAGTAAGACGTTGTTCTCTATTTTAGTAATGGGCCAATTATCTCCCTCCATATAATCTATTCTTTTTTTTGTGGTACTTATTTCCCCATTTTCTCCCCAATTATGTAATATCTAATTGGTAGTTAGTCTTGTCCCATCGCTGCAACTCCCGTACGGACTCAGGAGAGGCGACGGTCAAGAGCCGTGCGTCCTCAGAAACACAACCCTTCCAAGCCGCATTGCTTCTTGATACACTGCTCGCTTAACCCGGAAGCCAGCCGCACCAATGTGTCGGAGGAAACACTGTACAACTGACAACTGAAGTCAGCATGCATGCGCCCGGCCCGCCACAATGAGTCGCTAGAGCACAATGGGACAAGTACATCCCTGCCGACCCGGGTTGTGGTGACGCCTCTAGCAATGCAGTGCCTTAGACCGCTGAGCCATTCGGGAGGCCCCCTCCATATATTCTTAATATAAAAAGACAGATTAGACAGTCGTATACTTTACCTCAAATTAATGCATAATGGTTCTGGATGAGGGATTTAGAGGGGTGTGTTTGCTCACTATGGTGTGTTTTCCAACAGGTGACAGCACGACGGCTGTGGAAGAATGTGTATGATGAGCTGGGGGGCAGCCCAGGCAGCACCAGCGCTGCTACCTGTACCCGCAGACACTATGAGAGGTGAACACTCCTCCAATTAATCTGTCTTCAACTCACTCCATCTCTGCTTGTTTTCATTGTGTAATTTCTTTGTCTTCAATACAGGCTTGTTTTACCCTTTGAGAGACAGTTAAGGGGAGAGGAGGACAAACCTCTGCCTCCAAGCAAACCACGCAAACAGTACAAGAGGAGCCCTGAGGGAAGCAAGTCTGAGGGCAAGAGGAAGAGGCCCCATCTGGAAAAGGAGACTGACTCTGAGGTACTTCACTTTTCACCTGTTTGTGACTATTGTCATAAAAGTCACTGGCTGTTTTCTATTACTCAAATCAAATCAAATCTAATTTATTTATATAGCCCTTCGTACATCAGCTGATATCTCAAAGTGCTGTACAGAAACCCAGCCTAAAACCCCAAACAGCAAACAATGCAGGTGTAAAAGCACGGTGGCTAGGAAAAACTCCCTAGAAAGGCCAAAACCTAGGAAGAAACCTAGAGAGGAACCAGGCTATGTGGGGTGGCCAGTCCTCTTCTGGCTGTGCCGGGTAGAGATTATAACAGAACATGACCAAGATGTTCAAATGTTCATAAATGACCAGCATGGTCGAATAATAATAAGGCAGAACAGTTGAAACTGGAGCAGCAGCACAGTCAGGTGGACTGGGGACAGCAAGGAGTCATCATGTCAGGTAGTCCTGGGGCACGGTCCTAGGGCTCAGGTCCTCCGAGAGAGAGAAAGAAAGAGAGAATTAGAGAGAGCATATGTGGGGTGGCCAGTCCTCTTCTGGCTGTGCCTGGTGGAGATTATAACAGAACGTGGCCAAGATGTTCAAATGTTCATAAATGACCAGCATGGTTGAATAATAGTATACTCCAATAATATTACTCCAGCCTATGATTGTCATACAGTTACTGTACCCCAAACTGTACGACTGGAAATTAACTCTCCATGTTGTATTATTTCAGGGCCAGCTACACTCTACTCCATCGTCTCCATGGACCACTCCAGCTGAAAGGCTCCACCCAGACCGTCCTCCACCAAACAATGAGACTACCGTCAGTGACGACCTCTCTTCCTCAGCGTACTCCCTATCCCAGCCAGGTCAGGTCCAGTCTTCTGCTTCAGACATCATCTCCCCTCTGGAGAAGAAGAAGCGTATGGCCCAGGCCAGCCTGAGTCAGTCCCAGGACTGTCAGAGCCCCAGACAGGAGGACCGTAAGGGCAGGCCCTCTGTGATCCACTGCTCCCAGTCTCCAGGGCTGGTCCGTTCTAGCCGGACACGCACTACCTCGGAGGGCTCTCCTCTCCCTCCGTCGTCCTCCTCTTCCCGTAGCCCATCCCCCTACTCCATCTCCTCTGAGGACTGTCCAGCACTAACTGAAGAGAGGCCCCCAATTCCAAAACCAGAAGTACCTTTTCCTTTTTCCAGCAACCCAATATCTGCCTGCAGTGGGGTCCCCAAGCCTCAGAGCTGCAGCCCTGATGTCAAGAAATACGTTGTCTTCCCTGGAGGACAAAGAGATTTCCCTCAGGTCAGCCCTCTACCGGGTGACACAGTTTCTATCAAAGGTCAGAGTAAAAACTCTGTATGGAGCCCTGTCTGCAATGGGAGTAACAGACGTCCAGCTCACCAAATATCCCCACCAACGTCCTGCACGTATACTGTTAGGTCTTGCTTGGTTCCATCCACCTCCAGTTTCACTAAGGTTTATCCCAAATCTATGGAGCCTTTGCGGCCTATACCCTTTCGACCAGGTTACACATTCCATCAGAACCCAAATAGGCCCATGTTACATGATAATGATCTGATCTATACTAAGAAACTACATATGGTGCCTCGACATTATCAGACAGAGAAAAAGGAGAAGTCCACGGCAATGTTGCCCAAGCAACAACCTGTATTCCACTCTAATGTCAGCATACCAGTGTCCTACCTCGTCCCAGCCTATGACCGGACAAGGGGAGACTCTGGACAGAAGCCACCTGTACACCCATTCTTTCTATCCACCAACAGACTGCCTCAGTCCCAGATCAACCCTATGTACCGTCATGCCCCAACGGGACACACCCATGCTTCCCCTTATGAGCCTGCTCTCTACTCCTATCCCTATTCCATTCCTATGTTAAATCCCCATACTGGATACAGCATCACTGGCGTGCATTATCCTCAAACTAGGCAGTGATAGCCCAGCCTACCTCTCTCAGAGCTTATAGACAATGTGACAAGTCAAATGGAGATAATGACAGTACCTGCTTCGTTCTAGACATTTTCTAAACTTGACTCGAACACAGCTGCATTCTATGTGAGTGATCAACAGAGAAGCGTTGTGTTGTGATTATTATCCCGAGATGGGCTCCCCACTGTGGCAACTGATAGAATTGCACTAATACAAAGGACTCATCTTTCTGTATTTGTAACAATAGCCCTCTGGTTTACTGCTATGTACGTTTTTTTATTGTATGATAAAATAATTTTATATGGAAATATATATGAAACAACACATGCAATTGTTTATTTCTGAATAAAATCTAAAATAATTCCTGTTTGATCCAAGTCTGCATTCTTTGGAAAGTAAATAACCATGGTCATTTGTAATTTTCGACATTTATTTTAATTAGTTGAGGGGACATGCAGCACTTAATCCATGGAAAGTAGACCACTGTATTTCATTAATGCCAATAAACACATGCCTTTTTGCAAATAACAATAATAAAACATTATTTTGTAAACCAAACACTAGCGCAGAGATTACGGAGGGATTTGTTTACCGTCTCTGACTGCGCATTTTTTGCGCATGTTTGAACCTCTACAGACGTCATCACGCACTGCTTTCGGTTGGCGCGAACTTTAACCGGAAGTGTGCGACTCTTGTTTCGGAGGAGGTTAATGAGCTGTCGATGTCATTTACAGTGTTGTCTAGATATAATGTAAAAAAGTAACATTCTGCGTAGCTAGTTTAATAGAGTACCACATTTTGTGTAGGCTAAGCAAGTATAGGATGTCGGATACGTTGTCTGATGATGCCAGCGGAGGAGATGATGGCCAAGAAGATGTGATGACTCCAGCGGAGCTGATTGGGAAATTGGAAGAGGTAACGTTAGCTAGCTAGCTAATTAGCCATGTTCACTAAAATACTGTAGCCAGACCGATACGTTTTGCAATACACGGATCCTGTCAAAACAAAAAAAAACGTATTTAGCACTGCTGCTGCTCCTATGTAAAGTGGACTTTGTGTATTCCTCTGCCCCCCAGGCCTGGCTGAATGAGAGGTTCTCTCCTGAGCTCCTGGAGAACAAGTCGGAGATGGGAGAGTGTGTGATGGAGCAGCTGACTCACATGGTAAATGGTGGTGGGGTTCCTCAAATAACTGAGGAGTGCAGCAGCTGTCTCGGTAAGCAGTGAGGTACCAGTAATAACAGGACTTCTATGTTGTGTTGTCTCCATTGACAGGAGGCCAACCTGCAGCGGGTTAGGAGGGGTGATGTGAAGGCAAGTGTCCACCGCATGGAGATTGACAGGATCCGCTTTGTCCTCAGCAGCTACCTCCGCTCTCGCCTCCAAAAGGTAATGCCAACAACAACCCAGCATGATATGATCATCTTCTAGTGAGAGGGACTATAAATCAGTGCTCAGACTGACACCTTTCTCTCTGGTCCTCTGTTGCCTGTGTAGATTGAGAAGTTTTTCCCACATGTGTTGGAGAAAGAGAAGTCTCGAGTGGAGGGAGATCCTTCGTTCCTGTCTCCAGAGGAGTTTGCTTTCGCCAAAGAGTGAGTGTTATAGTGACGTGTTGTGGCTTGCAGTTACAATGACCATCCCTGGAGGAAGGTCATTGAGTTGCTTTTGATGTCATATTTACTTCTATTATTATAATAATAATATGTTTGCAACATTAGTGATGTGTTCCCTCTCTTCCATTTAGATATCTGGCCAACACAGAGACCTATCTGAAGGCTGTAGCTCTGAAACACATGCCCCCCAATCTACAGACAGTGGATATGCTGAAAGCAGGTGAGTCCTAGCACGATGTTTAGATGAGCTATTCCAATATTCAAATGACTGCTTGTAAAAACTAATCAGTAGCATAATGTTCATGGATGGAAGCATTGCATTCTCTTGTCATGTGATTAACTTCAATGTCAAATGAAATGTTCCCAGTACCAGAGCCTTGTCTGGACTCCTTTGTGTTCCTACGTGTGAGGGAGAGACAGGAAAACATCTTGGTGGAACCTGAGACAGATGACCAGAGGTACAGTGTCACATGATCATTGGACTGATTGATTGGTGCTACAGCTTGGAATAGGCTTACTACCTATCTCACTTTGATGATAATGTGTCAAGAATAGAAGTTTTGATTCCTGTTGTGAAGAGGAGCACATTGGAAGTTATTTTGCAGTATTCTGTAGATCCAGAAGGTGGCAGCATGTGTCTGTATATAACATGTTTTTTATTGACTGTTACTATCCTCAAGAATATTATACAAGCTTACTCCACGGACAGTGTATTCTTATTGATTGAAATGCCCGGTCGTTTTGCTAAGAACTGCATTGAATTTTCTGGTCCAATATTTTCTTTCAGAGAGTATGTTGTGGATCTTGATGTGGATTCTCAGCATCTGATGCGGTATCGCTCCATAGCACCCCTGGTTTCAAGTGGAGCAGTACAGCTAATTTAGCTGTCAAGGTACTCAATTTATAGGCCACACCAATTTCCCTCATATCTTTATCCATGACACACACACTAATCCATACTATGTTTTTGAATATGTTGAGGTGTGCATGATTCAAATCCAAATCTTTCATAAGACTGTTTTGTACTGTCATCATTTTTTTTGTTTTTTGCCATCAACATGGTCTCTTGGGAACTAACTAAGCTGGAAATTCTCTCTTGGAAAGTTTGATTGAACAGCATATTACCTGTTCAACAATGAGGCAATTTGCCAGTGAACTGCAAGAAAATCGTCACTTAGGCCGTATATTATGTTAACACGTTTGCACAGATCGGTCTCTGTAATAATATACCTACTCTATTTGGGCTATGTTTTAGGAGCCTCCTGTCCTTGGTTCAGATGGGGTTATTAGTCTCCAAATGTGATGGTGGATGACCGGAGGAACACTGACTCCCTTCATTGAACATTAACTACACTGTTTGCAGTACATTGAGGAAGGAGTTATGGACATTATTTGTGGACTACCAACTCGCCAAGGGCGGGGCATTAACTAGAATGTCTGCAAATATATTACTGACTTGTTGAAATGTTGTGTACCTGAGGACATATCTCTCTCACACGAAGCCTGCTTATAATTGCAATGATGATCATTGGATCACTAAGGCTACAAGTGAGAGATACCTTTGGTGTGAGGATGACACAGGAATACATGAATGGCACTTCATGGTGTCTACATGTATGTAATAAGGTTGAGGGATACATGCATGTCATTGCCAAGCATACATTTGTATTTTGCATGCTGTTGCTGCCTTGACCATATATGATTTAAATTCTGTGTTTGTAAACCATATCAATTGTTGATACCAAAGGAAATAAATGTGTAGATTTATGTTTAAAGACTGGTATTAAAAACTTCTTAGGGCTGAGATCCCGCTAACGGGATCGATATGACAACAGCCAGTGAAAGTGCAGGGCGCCAAATTCAAAACCACAGAAATCCCATAATTAAAATTCCTCAATCGTAGAAGTATTTCACACCATTTTAAAGATACACTTCTTTTTAATCCCACCACAGTGTCCAATTTCAAATAGGCTTTACGGCGAAAGCACCACAAACGATTATGTTAGGTCAGAGCCAAGTCACAGAAAAACACAGCCATTTTTTTTCAGCCAAAGAGAGGAGTCACGAAAATCAGAAATAGAGAAAATTAATCACTAACCTTTGATCTTCATCAGATGACACTCCTAGGACTTCATGTTACACAATACATATGTTTTGTTCGATAAAGTTCATATTTATTTAAAAAGATCTCTGTATACATTGGCGTGTTGTGTTCAGTAGTTCCATTTTGCAGAGAGCCACATCAATTTACAGGAATACTCATAATAAATGTTGATGAAAATACAAGTGTTATGTATGGACTTTAGATATACTTCTCCTTAATGCAACCGCTGTGTCAGATTTCAAAAAAGCTTTACGAAAAAAGCAAACCATGCAATAATCTGAGTACGGCGCTCAGAGACCAAACAAGCCAAAAAGATATCCGCCATATTGTGCAGTCAACAGAAGTCAGAATTAACATTATAAATATTCACTTACCTTTGATGATCTTCATCAGAATGCACTCTCAGGAATCCCAGTTCCACAATAAATGTTTGTTTTGTTCGATAATGTCCATCATTTATGTCCAAATAGCTACTTTTGTTGGTGCGTTTTGTAAACAAATCCAAGCTCACGAAGCGTGTTCACTAGGAGCAGATGAAATGTCAAAAAGTTCCGTTACAGTCCGTAGAAACATGTCAAAGGATGTATAGAATCAATCTTTAGGATGTTTTTAACATACATCTTCAATAATGTTCCAACCGGAGAATTCCTTTGTCTTCCGAAATGCAATGGAATGCGAGCTAACTCTCACGTGAACGAGCGTCACGAGCTTGTGGCACTCTGCCAGACTACTGACTCAAAGAGCCCTTATGAGCCCCTCCTTTACAGTAGAAGCCTCAAACAAGGTTCTAAAGACTGTTGACATCTCGTGAAAGCCTTAGGAAGTGCAACATGACCAATATCCCACTGTATCTTCAATAGGGAATGAGTTGAAAAATGACCAACCTCAGATTTCCCACTTCCTGGTTGGATTTTTTTCTCAGGTTTTTGCCTGCCATATGAGTTCTGTTATACTCACAGACATCATTCAAATAGTTTTAGAAACTTCAGAGTGTTTTCTATCCAAATATAATATTCATATATTAGCAACTGGGACTGAGTAGCAGGCAGTTTACTCTGGGCACCTTATTCATCCAAGCTACTCAATACTGCTCCCAGCCATAAGAAGTTAATATTTTTGACACCATGGTATTTAAGTCTAAGAAATAGGACCGTGTCCCACATTGCCCCTAGTTAAGTTATGGTTAATCAGCCATAAACTGTGCACCAATCGTCCACAAAGACACCAGCTGTTCAGGAACACGCCTGCATCATTACATGTATTACTTTTACACACATCCAATGACCCCCCCCAGTATACCTCTTTCTTTTCAAGTACATCAGTAAAAACATAGTGACCATTCATGATAAGACATACATTTTTATAGTTTAACCAATTATGATGGAAGTATGTTGAATCATAAGTTGTCATTGTTGCTGATAATGAAGGGCTTGTGATTGAGAACTGTACTTGATGCAAGATAGAATGGATTTAATAGCCCCTTTTTTAGTAGTTATGGTTCTTTCCCTTATTAGGCTACATCCGGTTGAGTCAATGTCAGGTCAGGGTTGGTTCTTTATGGCTCGTTGAAAACAAACAACCCCGGGTAGTAATTGCATCAGGGTCACGGTATGGGGAATTGCAGCTCATCCTCTTCTAAATAACTAGGTCATTGAGTCATACTGTGTACGTGAGAGAGTGCATTCATTGTCGTGGGAAAATTTGCTGCATCACTTTGTTTTTCTCTGAAGCAATTCAAAAGTGAAAGCTGTACATCACATCCTTAGTTGAACTATTCACCTTACTATATGCCATAGCTGGCGAGAATGGTTATGGCATGGTCTGAATGATTCCATCTGATCTGTGCCCTTGTGTTTATATACTGAACAAAGATAAAACACAGCATGTAACAATTTCAAAGATTTTCCTTTTCATATAAAGAAAATCAGTCAATTGAAATACATTCATTAGGTCCTAATCTATGGATTTTACATGACTGGGAATACAGATATGAATGTGTTGGATCAGAAAACCAGTCACTATCTGGTGTGACCACCATTTGCCTCATGCAGAGCAACATCTTCGCATAGACTTATCTGGCTGTTGATTGTGGCCCGTGGAATGTTGTCCCACCCATCTTCAATGGCAGTGTGAAGTTGCTGGAAATTGGCGGGAACTGGAACATGCTATCGTACACGTCGATCCAGAGCATACCAAACATGCTCAATGGGTGACATGTCTGGTGAGTTTGCAGGCCATGGAAGAACTGGGGAATTTTCAGGTTTTTAGGAATTGTGAACACATTTGTGCTTCTACATTTGCATTGCTTGCTGTTTGGGGTTTTAGGCTGGGTTTCTGTACAGCACTTTGTGACATCAGCTGATGTAAAAAGGGCTTTATAAATACATTTGATTGATTGACTTGCGTCATGGGGCTGTGCATTATCATGCTGAAACGTGATGGCAGCGGATGAATGGCATGACAATGGGCCTCAGGATCTCGTCACGGTATCTGTGCGTTCAAATTTCCATCAATAAAATGCAATTGTGTTCGATGTCTGTAGCTTATGCCAGCGCAACCATGGGCACCATGTTGACATCAGCAAACTGCTTGCTCACACTACGCCATACATGTGGTCTGCGGTTATGTTGGCCGGTTAGACAGACTTCCAAATCCTCTAAAACGACGTTGGAGACAGTTTATGGTAGATAAATGAATATTCCGTATTCTAGCAACATCTGGTGCCAGAATTCCTGCGCTCCCTCAAAACTTGAGACAACTGTGGCATTGTGTTGTGTGACAAAACTGCACATTTTTATTATCCCCAGCACAATGTGCACCTGTGTAATGATCATGCTGTTTAAGCAACGCTAATGATAGGCCTAACCATACTCTAGTACTGTAGATGGAAAGGCTTTCCCAAAAACCTTCTCAATTAAATGTTAACTAGCTACAAAGAAGCCTATGCCTACCTGGCAGAATGAAATCATGATAATTTGCATCGATCCAGTGGCCATTTGTTTGGCAAACTCCATCTCATGTGCTACAGAAACACCTCTAACCAAACAACAGTGCTAGGTGCCTGTGCACTTTAATTAAAGGTTAATAACTACACAAAACAAATTCCCAGTGGTCTCCTGATGTGGTTTAAGCATTGTTATGGACTTAAAACATCCAATTTTGTTGTTGTACTATCAACAAAGTATGACTTCGAGCAAAAACCTGAGGTAAAAAAAGGAACCAATCAGAAGCTTGTGAATTTCTGACCCAGTTGACACCCTTATTTATCGGTTTCAATAGTAGACCTACTAAACTCGGCAAAAAAAGAAAAGCCCTCTCATTGCTGAAAATAAACGCAGTCGACAAACTTAACGTGTAAATATTTGTAGGAACATAAGATTCAACAACTGAGAAACAAACTGAACAAGTTCCAGACATGTGACTTAACAGAAATGGAATAATGTGTCCCTGAAGAAATGGGGGGGTCAAAATCTAAAGTAACAGTCAGTATCTGGTGTGGCCAGCTGCATTAAGTACTGCAGTGCATATCCTCCTCATGGACTGCACCTGATTTGCTTGTTATTGCTGTGAGATGTTACCCCACACTTCCACCAAGGCACCTGCAAGTTCCCTGGACATTTCTAGGGGGGAATGGCCCTAGCCCTCACCCTCCGATCCAACAGGTCCCAGATGTGCTCAATGGGATTGAGATTCCAGGCTCTTCGCTGGCAATGGCAGAACACTGACATTCCTGTCTTGCAGGACATCACACACAGAACGAGCAGAGTGGCATTGTCATGCTGGAGGGTCATGTCAGGATGAGCCTGCAGCAAGGGTACCACGTGAGGGAGGAGGATGTCTTCCCTGTAATGCACAGCATCGAGATTAACGCACAGCGTTGAGCCTGCAGTGACAACAAGCTCAGTCCAATGATGCTGTGACACCTCCCCAGACCATGATGGACCTCCAAATTGATCCCACTCCAGAGTACAGGCCTCAGTGTAGCGCTCATTCTTTCAACGATAAACGCGAATCCGATCATCACTCCTGTTGAGACAAAACCGTGACTCGTCAGTGAAGAGCACTTTTTGCCAGTCCTGTCTGGTCCAGTGACGGTGGGTTTTTTTTTTAAACACAACAACACGGTAGCAACACAACATGGCAGCAGCACAAAATATGGTAAAAGAAAAACATTGGGCACAGACAACAGCACAAAGGGCAAGAAGGTAGAGACAACAATACATCATGCGTGTCAGCCACAAGTGTTAGTGCGTCCATGATTGAGTCTTTGAATGAAGAGATGAAGATAAAACTGTGTTTTTTGCAGCTCGCTCCAGTAGCTAGCTGAAACGAACTGAAAAGAGGTGCGACCCAGGGATGTGTGTGCTTTGGGGACCTTTAACAATGTGACTGGCAGAATGGGTGTTGTATGTAAAATATATCACTAGTCACTTTAAACAATGCTACTTAATATAATGTTTACATACCCTACATTATTAATCTCATATGTATATGTATATACTGTACTCTATATCATCTACTGCATCTTTATGTAATACATGTATCACTAGCCACTTTAAACTATGCCACTTTGTTTACATACCCTACATTACTCATCTCATATGTATATACTGTACTCGATACCATCTACTGCATCTTGCCTATGCTGTTCTGTACCATCACTCATTCATATCTTTATGTACATATTCTTTATCCCTTTACACTTGTGTGTATAAGGTAGTAGTTTTGGACAAGCACAAGCATTTCGCTACACTCGCATTAACATCTGCTAACCATGTGTATGTGACAAATACATTTGATTTGATGTGGAGGATGAGGGCTGCAGTAGGCATCTCAGATAGGGGGGAGTTATGCCTTAATCGTTTTTTTTTCTTCTTCAAAATTAGCATCAACCAGTAGGTCTGGTTGATACACCCAGACCCACTTGTGGTCAGGTATACAGAAATGACCAATTTACAGAGGAGTATAGAGTGCAGTGATGTGTCCTATAAGGAGCATTGGTGGCAAATCTGATGGCCAAATGGTAAAGAACATCTAGCCGCTCTAGAGCACCTTTACCTGCCGATCTATAAATTACATTTCCGTAATCTAGCATGGGTAGGATGGTCATCTGATTCAGGGTTTGTTTGGCAGCTGGGGTGAAAGAGGAGCGATTACAATAGAGGAAACCAAGTCTAGATGAACCTTAGCATGAATAGAATGACAGTGTACCGTCTAGCCATACTCCCAGGTACTTGTGTGAGGTGGCTACCTCAAGCTCTAAACCCTCAGAGGTAGTAATCACACTGATGGGGAGAGGGTTAATTATTCTTACCGAACCACAAGATCTTTGTTTTGGAAGTGTTCAGAACAGGGTTAAGGGCAGAGAAAGCTTGTTCGACACCAAGAAAGCTTTGTTGTAGTCATTTAACACAACATCTGGGGAGGGGCCAGCTGAGTATAAGACTATCATCTGCATATAAATGGATGAGAGAGCTTCCTACTGCCTGAGCAATGTTGTTGACGTAAATTGAGAAGAGCGTAGGGCCTAAGATCGATCCTTGTGGTACTCCGTGGGTTTCAGGCAGTGGCTGAGACAGCAGATGTTCTGACTTTATACGCTGCACTCTTTGAGAGAGAGAGAGTTAGCTAAATTAATGTATACTAAATTAATTAGTATACTCACTTCTCCAGGCACCACTACATCACTGGGTCGAAGTCCAGGTACGGCCCAAAAAAATGGGGTGTTGTCCAGCATTTCTGTGTGGTAATAAGGCATTTTAGCACAGGATATTTTTCAGGCTTATTGTATTTTTCTTTCATGTAATTGGGAGAACCAGGAATAGACGATTGGAGAAAGTTTAGCCTATACACATCTCCTTTAACATTCAATCATCTTTATAGTGCAGTGTAGTTGCACTACACACAGAGTACAAAACATTAGAAACAACATCCTAATATTGAGTTGCACTCCCCTTTTCTCTTAGAACAGCCTCAATTCTTCGAGGCGTGGACTCTACAAGGTGCCGAAAGCTGGCCCTTGTTGACTCCAATTCTTCCCACAGTTGTGTCAAGTTGGCTGGATGACCTTTGGGTGGAGGACCATTTGTGATACACTCGGGAAACTGTTCAGCGTGGAAAAACCCAGCAGCGTTGCAGTTCTTAAGCCTTTTGTCTTGCCCATTTACACTCTGAATGATAAATAATGTCATCAAGACATACTGATCCTTCTGTAACCTGATCCTCCTCTTCATCTACACTGATTGAAGTGGACTCAACAGGTGACATCAATAATGGATCATAGCTTTCACCTGGATTTACCTGTTCAGTCTGTCATGGAAAGAGCAGGTGTTCCTAATGTTTTGTACACTCAGTGTAGTTCACCACTGATAGCATTTACATTCATACTTTGTTTCCCAGTCAATAACAGATCTAGAACAGTACCCTGTGGATAGTGGAACACTAGTATGTTATGAATGTGCAGTAAATTAGAAAAACATACAATGTTATCTCGTCAACATATTGTTGTCTGTTGAACAGAGAAACTGTAGGTGACCTAGTTTTCTTTGACATGTAAATATATTCTGAAAATCAGGTGTGGAAAGTGTTATGTGACATGATATGTCTCTGCAGGTCCCTGCTGACTACTGGCATCCTAGAGGAGGAGGGACTGGGGGGAGAGTTAGTCTGGAGAGTTCACTGGCAGAGGAAAGCTTGGACCTGGGCCCAGGTCTTGGTGGAACCATGGGTCGATCACCATGGCCAGGAGTAGAGGCCAGGATTATTGGAATTGTTTCCACAATATCAGTGAAGGTTTGAATTTCTGAAAGCTGCTCGAGCTTCAACACCACATCAGCAACAATCAATATCTCTCTGCAGCCTCATAACCGACTGACTTTTATTCATGACTCATAGTCTGTGCTTGACCATTTTTGTATTTGTATGCTTTTATGTGTTTTTATTGTTAGGTTTTGGGCTGAGTAATGACTCCTATGACTTGTTCCAATTTAGGTCTGAATAGAAAAGGTGATTGGTGTTAATAACGTCCAGTATTATGAATAGTAGTAAGGACCAAATTAAGTAACTCCTCACACAAAATAAAATGTGTCCATTATTGACAGGCCTAGAGTGCTACCATGTAGAAATTGTAGGCTACCACTATTGGCTAAGAATGATGAGTAAAGGTTAACTTCATTGGTCAGGAGAGTAGGGAAGGCGGGATACACCAGATATCATGATAATTAAGGAGGTATATAAACGCAGACACTACTGATACTAGGCGCGTACTAGTTCAGCACCAGTAAATAGAGAAGGAAAAGATAACAACAACAGGATGATTTCAACTTTTTCGAATAAACTGTAAGTTAGTGTTTTTAAGTTGATTGTTGCAATTACTGGTCAAATGTTCTTTTGATAGCGAGACAAGTATTGTTGTAACTCACCATATAGAGGTCCAAGGCTGTTCCATAAAACAGTTTTTCTAATTGCATTGTAGTCTTGACATACTGTATATGTTAGCAAATACTAGAACCGATATGTCCATGCAGATCAATGTCTTAGGCAATGTATCTCTGAGACTCAATGCAGTGTTTACCCTATTTTCAAGAGTGTCCTTCAAGCTGAAGTCTATGCCTTTATGATCTTCTTACTACAGAAGATATCCCCAAACAACAGATGATGGCCTGTACAACGTAAGAATGGTTATATGATCATGATGCATATGATTTATCAGTAAGCTGTAGAAGATTGTTCTTTGCTTATTGACCTTCATCTTTATCCTTCAAAGGGTATTACAGATGTTGGGTCCTCTGGACATGGCCGTAAGGCTGTGCTGGAGCCAGTGTCCACCACTGTGCCAGCTGTTCTGTGCATCCTCTCTGAGACCCTGCATCAGAACCCCCGTGCCAGAGCAGCTCTCCCAGAGCAGGCTAAGTCCTACAGCACTTACCCCAGACAGACATGTGCCTCTGAATGAGAGTGGTGAGGATGAAGTCAAGGCTAAGAGAAAGCATGTAATTTTCACTGACTCTAAGGTTTGTCGCTAACTGCAGCCAACATATACTATTAAATGGTGGAGTGGATGTACCCACGGTCATCACGCCCAGAGAGGCGGCGCAACACGACAGAGGATGGTTCTAGCTGCACTGTCAGCAAATCTATTGAGGAGAGCAGGCTGCGGCTGGGCTTCCCACAGCCCTCTGCAGACTTCCAGTGTTTCCGTGCCAGGTTGAGGGAGGGTATGGTTCTCCTGGGGAACTGCAGTGTGAAGAACCAGACCTTCCAGAAGGCTGTGTGAATCCGCATCACCTTTGACTCTTAGCACAGCCAACAAGACGTGCCCTGTGCTTTCCTGAAAGAGCGCTATGGTGGAGCTGACACAGACATCTTTGAATTTGACATCACCCTGCCCATGCTCGATGAGAGGATTCAATTCTTTGTTTTATCTACCTGATGAGTACAGCACCCCATTCTGGGATAATAGCAATGGACAGAACTACAGCATGTTTGTCTTTGACAAGCCTGGGGCATAACGCTGTGGGGCATAATCTGGACAACAGAAAGACTGCACTAGGCTACACTGAACTTCACCGTAACATTTTATGCTTCGACCCTCATCTTCACTAAGTTCATCTGAGGTGAACTGTAATATGCTAAAATGTCAGCTAAAATAAACTATTGTTCTGTTTTTCATATTTTCCATTGCTTGCTCTGTAAATTGCATTCTGGAAGAAGAGTCAGTAGGATAGAATAGTCATTAGGAAATTGAAGATGGGTCTGGTTATTCAGTTTCAAACGTGCTCACCGAAAGCTAAAATGATTTGTAATATTTACAATATGGCTGGAGGGAAAACCTGAGATTCTCTACAGTCTTCTATAATTCTGTCAGTGTGCAGTGCACTTCCTCTTTGACCAAGTGTTAAGTAACAGTGTTGAGTAACTGCCAGGTTTTAACCAAGAAATAGTGCCTCATAAACACTTACGGTTGTCTGACTGCTAATTTCAGTGTCCATGTGACTGCTGTAGACAGGATATCCCAGAAATCTTTGATATCCTGAGTACATCATGGAATACTGAAGTGAAAAAATTATACCGAACAAAAATATAAACGCAACATGTAAAGTGTTGGTCCAATGTTTCATGAAGGGAAATAAAAGATCTCAGAAATTAGTTTACGTCACTGTTAGTGAGCATTTCTCCTTTGCCAAGATAATCCATCCACCTGACAGGTGAGGCATATCAAGAAGCTGATTAAACAGCGTGCTCATTATTACACAGGTGCACCTTGTGCTGGGGACAATAAAAGGCCACTCTAAAATGTGCAGTTTTGTCACATAACACAATGCCACAGATGTCTCAAGTTTTCAGGGAGTGTGCAATTGGTATGCTGACTGCAGAGCTGTTGCCAGAGAAGTAAATGTTCATTTCTCTACCATAAACCACCTCCAAAGTCATTTTAGAGAATTTGGCATTACGTCCAATCGGCCTCAGAACTGCAGTCCACGTGTAACCACGCCAGCATAGGACCTCCACATCCAGCTTCTTCACCTGCGGATCGTTTGAGACCAGCCACCCTGACAGCTGATGAAATGTGAGGAATATTTATATCTGTAATAAAGTCAAACTCATTCTGATTGGCTGGGCCTTGCTCCCCAGTAGGTAGGCCAGTCTCCCAAGTGGGTGGGCCTATGCCCATGGCTGCGCCCCTGCCCAGTCATGTGAAATCCATAGATTAGGGCCTAATGAATTTATTTCAGTTGACTGATTTTCTTGTATGAACTGTAACTCAATAAAATCGTTGAAATTGTTGCATGTTGTGTCTATATTTTTGTTCAGTGTAGATCCCTCAAAGGAGAGTGAGTGTGAGCTAATCTTATCCTAGTATTGTGTTCTCTGGTGCCCACATGACTAAAGCCTGTTATCAGACACTATAGGGAGCAGGCATTGTTTCTATTGAATTATGCTTCCATTGATCTCGACAGCCAGAGACATATCATTACTTATTGACTAAAAGACAAAAGGAAAGATGACAGAGGCAAGCTGTGACTGGACATCCTGACCACTGAGAATGGCTCCCTGTGTACATGATTCACAGCTACTGTGTGACTTTCACAGGAATCATGACACATTCGTTGAGGGCATTGGTATACCAAATGACATCCTACAGTCAAATAAAATCTTTATTATTCACTTACGAGATTTAACGGAATAACATCATGTTTGAAAGTTTTCAAATAGAAATGAAATTGACTGTGTTTTTAGGTATAAGACATCTTGGAATCCTCTTAAGACCAACAGGTACTGTAAGGAGAAGACAGAAATGTATATCTTACGTAATGTTATTTGACAAACACAACGTGTACATCTCAGCTTTGTCCAGCAGTGGAGGCTAATACAGAGGCTAATGGAGATTTGCAATTCTAGGAAGTGATGGGGAGGGATGGGGGAAGCAGCATGCACATACTCCAAGAGATGAGCTGTCCCGGTTGTGTTACTGTCCCTTACACTACTAGATGGATTAAATCACTCAGCCCATTTATCAAGTTATTTTTTTGTTGTTGTTGCAACGATGGCGATATACATCCTCACTGTTCTCTAAACCCTGTCAGTCCAGTCAGTTCTCTCAGCGGCCCACACTGATGTTGCACACCTTGCAGCTGGGGTCCTTCTTGGCGTTGGCCGTGGTCTGGCTCATCTGGTGGTGGCCACTGATCTCCAGCACACTGCCCTGCTCCAGATACAGCGGCTCTGTGTAGAGCACCTCCAGGATGACATCACTGGCGTGGCAGAACAGGGGGTCTTCTCCCTGCCTCTGGGGGGGATGTATGTCAAGAAGGGGTTGGCAGTCAGGTCCAGCAGTGGGAGACTACTACGGCAGAAGTTATCCCCCTCTGAGCCAGCAGGGGCCAGTACCAACACCACATAGTGATAGGCTGTGTACATACAGTAGAAGTCAGCAAAGTACAGATTGGTGTTGGGATTCAGCAGGTTCCCGGCCGGGATCTGGAAACGCAGGGGGCCGTAGGGGGAGTCGTTTGGAGGAAGACCTGTGTCAAACTCAGTGTTGCAGCTGAGGAAGACTCCCTGCAGTTTGCTGTTGATAGGGGAGCCGTGACTTCCACTATTGTCTTTCAGGGCTGGGCGCATCAGCCCCCCGCACTCAGTTCTAACAGAAAAGGAGAAACATTTTGTTATTGAACTTCACAAGTACATCCCTATACGTGTGTGTATTTACAGAGTATGGTATAGTACTGACCTGACATAGTGGAAGTAGTCAGGGTGCTGGTTGCGATAGAACACAGAGAACCGCAGCAGTCTTCCAGCAGAACCCTGTGCTTTACCAAGGAGCTGTTTGAGGTGGTCCATGGCATAATCTGTTTCATACAAAAACAGTCAATTATGAAGTTCCTTGTTCAAATCCTTTGTAGGCATATTCAATTGAATCAATACGCTACAGCAGGTCATAAGGCCTGCATTACATTGGTAAATGTCCTGCTATAGAAATCGATGTACTTCTATGACATACCCCCTGTGCAGAACTCGACCACCTGGCTCCAGTCAGACACCAGGTACTCTCCGTCTGCCTGTCTCACTGCAGTCTGCACAGCAACACAGTACTCTGTCCGTGGGCTCAGGAACCAATGACCTCTCACTGCCATGGGTAAAGGCACTGCCTTGGCCACCAGTTTGGTGGGCACATCCTGATGGGTGAAACAGGGATACATGTTCATTCAAGTGACTCATCAGTTGAATTACTACAATACAGCGTTTCATAGGTAAAAAATGGGATTGGCAGTAGGTCTAAATGTTTTATGTAAACACACTCATGGATTATACATTTCTTTAGCATATTCTGGTACAAACTGGTCTAGTTAAGCTACTGTATATCTAATCAAATTAGTGGCTTTGTTTTGGCCAGGGCCTCTAAGAAGCACAGCTAATTAAAACAAGCTCACAGGGCCCACATAACCATGGCAACAACCCTGGTGCAAGTTTGTTTGTGTTGCTTTGATTTCCGAGTGATAGAAACACACTTCCAATCAAGCGCAGCACAACCCTGAACAGCTCTGTACAACATAAATCAGGGGCTTTTGTAAAGGCATTGGAAGATTATATTAAATAGAGAACTGTACCAAAGTAGGTATTCAAGTATCTCATGTGTGGCTAGAGTAGGGTTGATGTAAGAAAGGCTCAGAAACCCATCAGGAATGACTGAGCATGACATCTTTCATTTCAATTATTCAAATTCTCCCTCTGTCATAACTTTCTATTTCATGGGTATTACGATAAGAGCTAACCTCAAGTAATAGCCTAAAGTCCTTCCAACAGTAAACAGAATGAATCTGTTTTAGTAGCAGATTGAATCTGTTGTAGTCCCATGTAGCTCAGTTGGTAGAGTATGGTGCCAGGGTTGTGGGTTCGATTCTCACAGGGGACCAGTACGAAAAAAGTATTAAAATGTATGCTCTCACTATTGTAAGTCACTCTGGATAAGAGCGTCTGCTAAATGACTAAAGAGAAAATGTTATAGTGCATAATTTCAGTCTCTTTGGAAGGATCCCATTGTACATAACAAATGGCCACTTAATTTTCTATTTCAATCGTTCTTGTATTTCAAATACTGATTGCAATTAGCTAGGTCTATATTTTTTAACATGATGCTGAAGAGATAGAAAATGAAGAAACAAATGGGTAGTATACAGAAAATCAGTTCAGTGACTGGTCTGGAATAAAATCGCACTTCATAGTAAAGAGAACAGAGCTGTAGTTTTTAGGCTTTGTCTGTTTTCTGGCCATTCAAAGGGAAACGAATGTGCCCATGAGTCACTTGCCCAAAGCTATTTTGCAGCACAAGATTCTCATTCTCCTCCACTGGAAGTGACTTAAAGGGCACTGCTCTCTGGGTTGTAACTGCTGCAGAGTCAGATACACTCATTACCAGGCTTTTATCTATTGTTCTGCATAGACACTGTCTCATGCTAGGCTATCTTGGGTTATATCAAAACATATTACATCACGTTGCAGTGAAATGTCTATTATTGGAGAACAGGACATGGAGGGATTAGAACAAGCGGTTTGGTGGCACCTTAATTGGGGAGGACAGCCTCATAGTAATGGCTTGAATGGTAACAAAAACATCACACACATGGTTACCATGTGTTTGATACCATTCCATTCACTCCATTCCAGCCATCACTATGAGCCGTTCTCCCCAGCCTACTGTGATGAGAAGTAAAGAACATGAATCTAGACAGCGGGAGTCAGAGTCACTATCGGTGGAAAGAGTAATAGTCATTGAGTCAAGGGGGAAGCCTGGGGGGCCTGGGGAGGTTTATGAGGGGGGAAGCAGTGACAGTCTGTCAGACACACCCTGTGTTTGAAGCGGTTGGGATCCCTGCCCTCTTTGCGGCTCAGGTCTATGAAGAAGTGTGTGGCCCTGGCAGTATCCTCAGGGGTCATGTCCCAGGCGATGCGGAAGGAATCGCAGGTCACCTCACATATCTGGATATTATTGGGGGTGGAAAGGGCTGTCTCCATTGTTGTTAGCTGCTGAACAAGAAGAGAAAGGAGGGTCATATGATGGGATCAGATTTGATTTTTTTTTTCAATTGAATTTATTTGGGGCAACAGACATACAGTGGGCCAAAAAAGTATTTAGTCAGCCACCAATTGTGCAAGTTATCCCACTTAAAAAGATGAGAGAGGCCTGTAATTTTAATCATAGGTACACTTCAACTATGACAGACAAAATGAGAAAAGAAAATCACATTGTAGGATTTTTTTTTTTTACCCCTTTTTCGTGGTATCCAATTGTTGTAGAAGCTACTATCTTGTCTCATCCCTACAACTCCCGTAAGGGCTCGGGAGAGACGAAGGTTGAAAGTCATGCGTCCTCCGATACACAACCCAACTGCTTCTTAACACAGTGCGCATCCAACCCGGAAGCCAGCCACACCATGGCTAGCGCACACTGCGTCCAGCCCGCCACAGGAGTCGCTGGTGCGCGATGAGACAAGGACACCCCTACCGACCAAACCCTCCCTAACCCGGGCGACGCTAGGCAAATTGTGCGTCGCCCCACAGACCTCCCGGTCGGTTACGACAGAGCCTGGGCGCGAACCCAGGGACTCTGATGGCACAGCTGGCGCTGCAGTACAGCACCCTTAACCACTGCGAGACCCGGGAGGCCCCATTGTAGGATTTTTAATGAATTTATTTGCAAATTATGGTGGAAAATAAGTATTTGGTCACCTACAAACAAGCAAGATTTCTGGCTCTCACAGACCTGTAACTTCTTCTTTAAGAGGCTCCTCTGTCCTCCACTCGTTACCTGTATGAATGGCACCTGTTTGAACTTGTTATCAGTATTAAAGACACCTGTCCACAACCTCAAACAGACACTCCAAACTCCACTATGGCCAAGACCAAAGAGCTGTCAAAGGACACCAGAAACAAAATTGTAGACCTGCACCAGGCTGGGAAGACTGAATATGCAATAGGTAAGCAGCTTGGTTTGAAGAAATCAACTGTGGGAGCAATTATTAGGAAATGGAAGACATACAAGACCACTGATAATCTCCCTCGATCTGGGGCTCCACGCAAGATCTCATCCCGTGGGGTCAAAGTGATCACAAGGACGGTGAGCAAAAACCCCAGAACCACACGGGGGGACCTAGTGAATGACCTGCAGAGAGCTGGGACCAAAGTAACAAAGCCTACCATCAGTAACACACTACGCCGCCAGGGACTCAAATCCTGCAGTGCCAGGCGTGTCCCCCTGCTTAAGCCAGTACATGTCCAGGCCCGTCTGAAGTTTGCTAGAGAGCATTTGGATGATCCAGAAGAAGATTGGGAGAATGTCATATGGTCAGATGAAACCAAAATAGAACTTTTTGGTAAAAACTCAACTCGTCGTGTTTGGAGGACAAAGAATGCTGAGTTGCATCCAAAAAACACCATACCTACTGTGAAGCATGGGGGTGGAAACATCATGCTTTGGGGCTGTTTTTCTGCAAAGGGACCAGGACGACTGATCCGTGTAAAGGAAAGAATGAATGGGGCCATGTATCGTGAGATTTTGAGTGAAAACCTCCTTCCATCAGCAAGGGCATTGAAGATGAAACGTGGCTGGGTCTTTCAGCATGACAATGATCCCAAACACACCGCCCAGGCAACGAAGGAGTGGCTTCGTAAGAAGCATTTCAAGGTCCTGGAGTGGCCTAGCCAGTCTCCAGATCTCAACCCCATAGAAAATCTTTGGAGGGAGTTGAAAGTCCGTGTTGCCCAGCAACAGCCCCAAACCATCACTGCTCTAGAGGAGATCTGCATGGAGGAATGGGCCAAAATACCAGCAACAGTGTGTGAAAACCTTGTGAAGACTTACAGAAAATGTTTGACCTCTGTCATTGCCAACAAAGGGCATATAACAAAGTATTGAGATAAACTTTTGTTATTGACCAAATACTTATTTTCAACCATAATTTGCAAATAAATGAATTAAAAATTCTACAATGATGTTTTTTCTTCCAATTTTGTCTGTCATAGTTGAAGTGTACCTATGATGAAAATTACAGGCCTCTCATCTTTTTAAGTGGGAGAATTTGCACAATTGGTGGCTGACTAAATACTTTTTTGCCCCACTGTATACAACAAAATGTACAATGTGGACCCAGAGGATATCACTTAAAATATTTAATTAAATTGCTTATTTCCAAAGTGGTCCTCAGTGGTATAACCAATAACACACATAATGATTAAAAGGTAAGACAAAATTACAAACAACTTTAAATACATTAATTTATATTAGACATCCTAAAAAGTGGCACTATTCACTGCACTTTCCCCAAAACCTTAAAAATCACCCATATTTATTTGGTATTTCGATCTAAAAAACAATCTATTCATTGCACATTATACCTATCATTCAAATGAATACATCTGACCAGCAGTAGGGGAGGCACAAGGGGCGATGCAGTGGTTTCTCTTACTTAGACAACCTTGTCCAAATGAAAACCTTTGCCTTTTTCTTTCCTTGATCACCAAGAGGAGGATATGCCATAGACCTGTATAGTAAATCCCTCTGGGTACAGGACTGGCAACATTTTACATCATAAAATAACCTACCGGTAAATAGCTACATTGCAATATTGTCCCATGTCCAATCTCAATTCCTTCCTTTTGAATCATTCTAAATCCATTGTGACTTTTAGTACTAATGGATGAAACAAGATGTCACACAGCTTGGCTGTATCGACTGTTGGATTAGTTACAATTTGTCAAGTCCCTGTTCATACCTGGGAAAGTGTAAAGCATTGAGATTTATTTCATAATCCACCAACGGCAGTCTCCTGGCAACCAGGCAGATTTGACTCCTGTGTTCACTATATGCTCTAGCATCACATCACCTAATTTTCCTAATCTGAAATCTGAGGAAATGGTCCTACAGTCATTGAGTTTTCCTTAAGGAAAGTTAAATTAAATCTGACTCATAAATTATGTTAATCACCTTTGATGTAATTTATTTCCAATGGTCTTCAGAGCACAATGAAATCTGAGTAAGCAGGAAGAGTGCAGCTCAGGGAAAATCTCAAAATGTTTCATGGCCTCTGAAGTGTTGGGATAAATAGAAAAAGTGAGACGTAACACCATACGGTTATCTATGGTCTTATTTATTTGCCAATAACAGCCAGGGGATCCAGGCTGGTGCACATAGCCTTGAAGACTGGACTGTGTGTAATCTGTAGGTCAGCCTATTGTGTTTGATTAGCTGTCACCTTCCCTTTGCTGAATTGATGATGCCATGGATGTGCCTTCCAGGGGGGAAAATGCATCTTCCTCTCCATTCCTACCTGCTGTGAGTATGAAAGACAGGCATGGGAGGCATCAACTTGTCTACTCTTGCTGTTTTTACTCTCTGTCATTCCTGAGAGGAATTATCATTGTATATATACATTTTTTTAAGTGCCAATATTGCTTATAATATAATATAGCTCTTTTTAATAACCCTCTCATCCTTCATTACCTTCCATGTACTATTTTTCTCCCATTTCATAATGCCAACAGCTTTGTACCAACAACATTTACATTTACATTTAAGTCATTTAGCAGACGCTCTTATCCAGAGCGACTTACAAATTGGTGCTTTCACCTTACAAATGGCCCATTCCCCGATTATAAACCCAAACACACATAACATATGGCCCATTCCCCGAATATAAGCCCAAACACACATAACATATGGCCCATTCCCCGATTATAAGCCCAAACACACATAACATATGGCCCATTCCCCGAATATAAGCCCAAACACACATAACATATGGCCCATTCCCCAAATATAAGCCCAAACACACATAACATATGGCCCATTCCCCGATTACAAGCCCAAACACACATAACATATGGCCCATTCCCCGATTACAAGCCCAAACACACATAACATATGCTGTAACAGTAAGATGCTCAGCAGTATGCTGCTAGCAATAAACAGTAAGTTGTACAGCCAGTATCTCTGCTATATTGTGTGCTGCTTGTGTATTAGTGGGAGTGGATGTTACAGCGAGTGGATGGTGGAGAGACGGAGTGTGTGGTTTGTGTTAGGTTGGCTGTGTCACACATGGGTGAACATGATGGGTGGTGCTGTACTGCATCTGCGCACTGTATGTGGCCTGGAGAGGTGTTATGTTCTGGTCCACCTCATGATGGACATGCTGCAGCGCGGCAGCCCATTAAAGCCGCAGAGCTGTGAAACGTCTGAGCTATCTCTTTTACACAGGGCTGGGGAAGCTGGTTGTGGCACCACGCACATTCCCTCCCTGGGTCTCCTGTGTTACCCAGCTGCTGCCTGCTCCTCTCCCTCTCCTTCCACACACAGCATTTATGGCAAAAAGAGATTCTCATAGGACAACCATCAAAGCCTCATATTCCCTAGTCGTGCTTGTACCACTTTCTGACTGAATATGTCTGAACACAGTTCAAACGCAAGTTCCCCACATCGTTTAAATAGTCCTGCTTGCACTCTTAATTATTTATCAGTATGCAAACAGTGAGAGATAATTCATGGCACTGTGAGTCCACTCCAAATCTAATTGGCCATAAATTAGCTAATTAGATTTGTAAGAAGAAAACAGACTATTGAGCTTTACATAGATCAATTGCATTATGGGGTAAAGCAATTGAATGTGAAAATTCCTATTTTGGCCTCTGATCTTTGACCACATTTGAGAGTTTTGCTCACTTTGTTATGTAAAGCTGTAATGTGTTCACAGAGGGAATGGCACATGGCCTACTACTCATTCTCCATTGATGTAGAACCCTGATACATACATTACACTCAGAAAAAAGGGTTCCAAAAGGGTTCTTTGACTGTCCCCATTGGAGAACCCTTTTTGGTTCCAGGTAGAACTCTTTAGGGTTCCATGTAGAACTCTCCGGGGAAAGGGTTCTTTCTGCATGGATCCAAAAAGGGTTCTCTTTTGGGGACAGCCAAAGACCCCTTTTACCACTGTGCTGTGACAGTGTTGTGATGAATGCTGCTGCATACAGGGGAGGCAGGTAGCGTGGTGGTTAGAGCGTTGGGCCAGTAACCGAAAGGTTGGTGGATCGAATCCCCGAACTGACAAGGTAGAAATCTGTTGTTCTGCCTCCTGAACAAGGCAGTTAACCCACTGTTCCTAAGCCGTCATTGTAAATAAGAATTTGTTCCTAACTAGTTAAATAAAGGATAAATACACTGAATAGTGTATGCACAGAAAGCAGCTCCATGCCTGCGAGACATTTTTCTACTAGTGCAGTGGTTATCAGATAAGACCAGATAAAAGTCAGATACTGCATCCTAAGGGGGAGTGTCATACATAAGTGACAGTCAGTTGACTGAGGTTGAGGAAGTGAAGCGATGGAGAGGCAAGTGGAGCGTGCGTTCTGCTCTGGATCAGATCATATGGAAGAGGGAATGTTTGATCTCAATTGAATTGTATCCTCCTATGATCTACTCTACACTGAATCACTGTGTGGTAATCATTATCCTATCAACAAAAATAATCGTATTTATGCAGTGGTTCTTGTAATCTCTCAAAGCTTGTTCGTGATTATGATTGACTGTTTAATCCTAATTTCAGGCAGGTTATTAATGACACTGGCAGTTATAGTCAGATCTCCACTAATGGGCTGATGATAATCACACCTGCATTGCGAACGGAACAACATTTTCTTACATTCTAAATACCTGTACCACAGCTGAGTTCATTGACTAGACATAACCCTGACAAATAGCCATTTCCAAGATATGCCTTATCGCATAATATGAAGATTCCTTATACCTCAATAATAAGAAACTCAAACAAGCATTCTAGTATTAACCTCACTCACATTATCCGTGGATCAATGGATCTACATAGTGTCAAACAGTACCTGGCGAATGCCCTGGTAATAAGCATGGAAAAATAGACTATGCCATTTCAAGCATATAAACAAACATACTGTAATTCTTCTTACGGTGGCTCAACAATAGCTGTTGTTTAACTTCTGAACACTTCATGCACGAGGAGACTGACTAAATATATAGCCTTACCTCTGTGTGGTTAATAAGTGTCTTTGTAAAAAGTGCAATAGGTCCTTAACCAGAGAAGATAAGAGCAGAAATATATTCTATCATACCTCTTTCTTTTCTTCTGCAGTCGATGATAGATCCCCAGGAAAACCGATTAGGAAGTGAAATGAACACTCTCACTCTCTTTCCTTCTCTCTCTCTCACTTGCTCTTTCTCTCCTCGTGCTCGCTCTTCCTCTCTGTCTCCTTTCTCTACCTCACTCTCTCTCTACCTCACATGCTCCCCTTCTCTCTCTATTCTCCTCCTCCCCTAGCTGGGTTCTGAGGAGGATGTTTACTTGCCTGCTGTACAGCTGCATCGCCTAAAGTGGAGCAACTGCTGATGCTGAGAACACAAACAAGAGATTTGTAACTGAGGTGCTTGAGCAATTGTTACTCACCCACATTAGCAGGAACTTGCTGACAAATGGTAACAAAATTACACATCACTGACCAGCATGCTCCTAATCATGGGACAGCAGCATTATGTAGCAGACAGTATTAGCTGACATTCGGAGAAATCATCCTACATCCTACTACACTGACTCATGAGAAACACTCTTTTCACGTCACTTCGATACAGCTACGACCGGAAGTCACTTTTTTGTAGCAGGTTAGGAGAATTTATGCAGCAGGTTAGGGGAATTAACGTAGCAGGTTAGGATAATTAGGTTAAGGTTAGGAAAAGGTTTAGGGTTAGCGAAAATGCTCTCTTAAAACCTGCTGCGAAAATGCTCTCTGAACCTGCTACGAAAATCACGTCCGGTCGTAGCTGTATCAAAGTGCTGTGAAAAGAGTGCGTCTCCTGACTCGTTCTGGATATCAGAGGACTCCAATGCTCCCATTGCCACACTTTCAGGAGATCTGCTGAGGATGCATGTAGCTCACAATATGCTACACCATATGGGCATCCTCCACAGGACATCCACCCTTGTCCATCGATGGGACAGGAAGAGACTGGTACTGGATGCCTGCAAATCAAATGCTTGTTGATGATGTGTGCCTGCGCACAATAACAAATGTTTGTCGGTCCTGATGTAAGTGAAAATAGCAACCTAATTGTTTGATTAAATCAAATTAAAAGACTCATATTGCTGCAGGTGTAGGCCTATATTTTGGTCATCTAAGGCTTAAATAACGCATGTGGTCATTGAATCATAAAGACAACATAGGACAAAAGGGCGTGGAAAAAGCTGTGTAGACAGCCTTGGGTGAGGTGATCTGGTGCATGTTGTACATTCATAAAAGCTGTTCATCCTCTCTAGGGCATTGGTGACTGAATACTCTGTTTTCTGGAGCATTGTCTTTAGAGATACCCCCTGAGTTATTACCTAGCACCAGAGTTTTTTATAGGGCTAGCCAGCCACAGTTCACTGATTCCATCAAAATGTAATTAAAATACAATCATCCATCATTAGACATGCCAGGCAGCCATGCAAGGGCAAGATGGAGGTGGCGGAGACAGCAGGGACACCTAACAACTAATTCAGCTGAACCAAGAACATTTTATTTGTTCATTTTGTAGCTACATCCCAGCTAAGAATTATAGGGAGAGAAAACGTTACCTGGAATATTCCCTTAATGTTTGAGTGTCCAGTAGATTTTTTTGTACATGTTTTGGTGTTAAAGTTAGGAGAACATTTCTTTAATGTCAAGCAGAACTTATCTAGAACATGGTTACAGTGTTCTTAGAATATACACCATTGATGTTCTAGATGTGTTTTATGGGATTGCAAGAACATTAACGTGTCCAGTTTTCTGAGGGTTATGAGAATATTCCATCAACGTCCCACCAAACATAAACAGAACATGGTTGCCATGTTCTCAGAAAATAAGATATTGTTCTAGATAAGTTTTTTATGTGAACGTTGCAAGAATATTTCTGTGTATCAGTTGTCAGGACGTTGCCTGATGGTCCCAAAGAAACGTTCTCTCCTCCCCAAAAATGACATTACACATCATGCCTTGTTAATGTTGCCAAGCCTATCAAGGCCCTGAATGGTGATCCACTGATCCATTCACAACTCTTTTTGTCTGTTTGCAATGTTGGGGATACTCACACACACAGTGCTTTTAATACGCCACACCAACATTAGACAAATAAAGAAAGCCCTTCATTTACTGAAATAAGTCAATATAATCAATGATGAGAATAGTCAGATTAACTGATACCTGATATGGCCTTGGTGGCATAGCAGGAAGATCGGCGGACAGTAAACCAAGAAATTTGTGAGTTCAAATCCCAGGTGATGATATGCAGAATAATAATTACTGTATACATGCACAATGTAATCATCTATGTCAAATACAGTGTATATAGGTTGACAACACTATGTTAAAAGCACTGTATGTGTATCCCTAACCTTGCCAACAGACAAAGAGCTTTGAATGGATCAGTGGTTCACCAATCAGAGCCTTGCTTGGCAACAGTAATAAGACCTGATGTGTAATGAATTTTTCTTTGGACATATAAACGTTCTCGCAGTGTTCCCATGAAATGTGTCTAGAATGTTAATATGTTCTGTGTACGTTTGGTGATACGTTGATGGAATATTCTCTTAACCCACAAAAAACTGGACACATGAATGTTCTCTAAAGTTGTGAGAATGTTTGTTGTCAGCTGGGAAAAGCCAACTGCAAATTTAGTAGTATGCTTGTCAGGCTATTATTATGTTTTCATGCAATTCATAAACAATATAAAAATAACACACCAAATAAAAAACAAATAGTTTGTTTATAAATAGTATATTGACCTATGGCTGTGTTGTGTCCATTTAATTAGGCTCACCAGAGGATTGTACAGTAGGCTACACACACCTCTATGCAAAACACGAGAGGTGCAGCACGAGGTAATCCAGCGCACGCCCTGATCCTGTTGATCTAACCCATGTGAAATAAAAAAAGACTGCTCAGAAGTGAGTGATATACTGTAGGGGGACTGGTTGACAATTACATTGGTACAGTCGTGGCCAAAAGTTTTGAGAATGACACAAATATTAATTTCCACAAAGTTGGCTGCTTCAGTTTTTTTGATATTTTTGTCAGATGTTACTATGGAATACTGAAGTATAATCACAATAAGTGTCAAAGGCTTTTATTGACAATTACATGAAGTTGATGCAAAGAGTCAATATTTGCAGTGTTGACCCTTCTTTTTCAAGACCTCTGCAATCTGCCCTGGCATGCTGTCAATTAACTTCTGGGCCACATCCTGACTGATGGCAGCCCATTCTTGCATAATCAATGCTTGGAGTTTGTCAGAATTTGTGCGTTTTTGTTTGTCCACCCGTCTCTTGAGGATTGACCACAACTTCTCAATAGGATTAAGGTCTGGGGAGTTTCCTGGCCATGAACCCAAAATATCGATGTTTTGTTCCCCAAGCCACTTAGTTATCACTTTTGCCTTATGGAAAGGTGCTCCATCATGCTGGAAAAAGCATTATTCGTCACCAAACTATTCCTGGATGGTTGGGAGAAGTTGCTCTCTGAGGATGTGTTGGTACCATTCTTTATTCATGGCTGTGTTCTTAGGAAAATTGTGAGTGAACCCTCTCCCTTGGCTGAGAAGCAACCCCACACACGAATGGTCTCAGGATGCTTTACTGTTGGCATGACATAGGACTGACGGTAGCGATCACCTGGTCTTCACCAGACAAGCTTTTTTCTGGATGCCCCAAACAATCGGAAAGGGGATTCATCAGAGAAAATGACTTTACCCCAGTCCTCAGCAGTCCAATCCCTGTACCTTCTGCAGAATATCAGTCTGTCCCTGATGTTTTTCCTGGAGAGAAGTGGCTTCTTTGCTGCCCTTCTTGACACCAGACCATCCTCCAAAAGTCTTCACCTCACTGTGCGTGCAGATGCACTCACACCTGCCTGCTGCCATTCCTGAGCAAGCTCTGCACTGGTGGTGCCCCGATCCCGCAGCTGAATCAATTTTAGGAGACGGTCCTGCCGCTTGCTGGACTTTCTTGGGTGCCCTGAAGCCTTCTTCACAACACTTGAACCACTCTCCTTGAAGTTCTTCATGGTCCGATAAATGGTTGATTTAGGTGCAATCTTACTGGCAGCAATATCCTTGCCTGTGAAGCCCTTTTTGTGAAACACAATGATGACGGCACGTGTTTCCTTGCAGGTAACCATAGTTGACAGAGGAAGAACAATTATTCCAAGCGCCGCCCTCCTTTTGAAGCTTCCAGTCTGTTATTCGAACTCAATCAGCACGACAGAGTGATCTCCAGCCTTGTCCTCGTCAACACTCACACCCGTGTTAACGAGAGAATCACTGGCATGATGTCAGCTGGTCCTTTTGTAGCAAGGCTGAAATGCAGTGGAAATGTTTTTGGGATTCAGTTCATTTGCATGGCAAAGAGGGACTTTGCAATTAATTGCAATTCATCTTATCTTTTTTCATAACATTCTGGAGTATATGCAATTTGTCATCATACAAACTGAGGCAGTAGACTTTGTGGAAATTAATATTTGTGTCATTATCAAAACTTTTGGCCACGACTGTAGAAGCGTTGATCGTTTTTTTTTAAACAGATTTTTACAGATGGCTCCAAGCACCCAGATAGTTGACGTACAGGAGCGAGCGTTTAGATTCCTGAACTTGATGTGGAGATAGATAGGCCTATGTTGAAGACTAACAGATTAACTGTCTGTATACTCAGTTCAACTGTTGACAATAGTAGCTGCCCTCCAGTGAGTGGAGGACGCTCAACCTGTCAGAATAGTAGGATGCACAGATTCCCTGTCTGTATTGAATAGAATCTAATAGAAGTGAGATTCTGCTGGGTCCCAGCCCACTTGGGAGTGGGTGTAACAGATGTCCAGCGAAGACTGGTCTCGGCACCAGCGTAACAGATGTGATCGTACTTCACACGATCACGAAATAACTGAATGAGCAGGGAGTTAATGTGACCTTTACAATAAGAGCATGCTAGCTCACTCCATCTTACAGCAATAACATGCAAAAGCACATCCCACAAAGCCCAATATCTAACAGCTATCATACACAACATACTGTATATTTATCAAATCAATTCAAATTGTAGTGGCCACATGCGCCGAATAGAACAGGTGTAGACCTTACAGTGAAATGCTTAGTTACAAGCCTTTAACCAACAATGCGGTTTAACGAAAAATACGTGTTAAGAAAGTATTTACAAAAATAAACTGAAGTAAAAAATAAATAACAGAGCAACAGTAACATAACTGTTACGAGGCTATATACAGGGGGTGCCGGTAGAGAGTTGATGTGTGGGTGCACAGGTTAGTCGAGGTAATTTATGTAATATGTACATGTAGGTAAAGTGACTATGCATAGCTAATAAACAGGGGGGGTCAAATTCACCTCTTCACTGCTGACGTTGAGACTGGTGTTTTGCGGGTACTATTTAATGAAGTTGCCAGTTGAGGAATTGTGAGGTGTCTGTTTCTCAAACTAGACACTCTAATGTACTTGTCCTCTTGTTCAGTTGTGCACTGGGGCCTCCCACTCCTCTTTCTATTCTGCTTAGAGCCAGTTTGCGCTGTTCTGTGAAGGGAGTAGTACACAGTGTTGTATGACTTCTTCAGTTTCTTGGCAATTTCTCACATGGAATAGCCTTCATTTCTCAGAACAAGAATAGACTAACGTGTTTCAGAAGAAAGTTATTTGTTTCTAGCCATTTTGAGCCTTTAATCGAACCCACACCCACACGAGGTAAAATGGCGCCGGAAGAAATGGCAGCAGTTTTACGGGCGCCCAACCATTTATGCTATTATGTGTTTTTTTTTGCGTTATTTGTAACTTATTTTGTACATAATGTTTCTGCAAACGTATTTTACGGCAACAAAGAGCTACTAGATATCAGGACAGCGATCACTCACCTCGGATTAGACTAAGAATTTTTCTTCAACAAGCAAGACGCACAGGATATTCTTCAAACGTCCGACAGGGCCAACATCCCCGTTATTTGCAAGAGGAAGAAACGCAGGTACAGGGGACACAGAGCGGGATGCCTCGTGAGGCCCCACAGAAGGCGAGAGGGAAAGCTGTTGTTACCGTCAATATTACTCTCCAACGTGCAATCATTGGACAATAAATTAGACGAGGTACGATCACGAATATCCTACCAACGGGACATCAAAAACTGAAATATCCTATGTTTCACGGAATCGTGGCTGAATGACGACATGGATATTCAGCTAGCGGGATATACGCTGCACCGGCAAGATAGACGAGGTGGGGCGGACTGTGCATATTTGTAAACAACAGCTGATGCACAAAATCTGAGGATGTCTCTAGATTTTTCCAATCAGAGGGTTAAAAATTCTAGATCACCTGTACTCCATACACAGAGGCACGTACAAAGCTCTCTCTCGCCCTCCATTTGGTAAATCCAACCACAACTCTATCCTCCTGATTCCTGCTTACAAGCAAAAATTAAAGCAGGAAGTACCAGTGTCTCAGTCTATAAAAAAGTGGTCAGATGAAGCAGATGCTAAACTACAGGACTGTTTTGCTATCACAGACTGGAATATGTTCCGGGATTCTTCCGATGGCATTTAGGAGTACACCACATCAGTCACTGGCTTTATCAATAAGTGAATCAAGGATATCGTCCCCACAGTGACTGTACGTACATACCCCAACCAGAAGCCATGGATTACAGGCAACATTCACACTGAGCTAATGGGCAGAGCTGCCGCTTTCAAGGTGCAGGACTCTAACCAGGAAGCTTACAAGAAATCCTGCTATGCCCTGCGACGAACCATCAAACAGGCAAAGCGTCAATACAGGGCTAAGATTGAATCATACTACTCCGGCTCCGACACTCGTCTTATGTGGCAGGGCTTGCAAACAATTACAGACTACAAAGGGAAGCACAGTTCCGTACTGCATGGTGACACGAGACTACCAGACAAGCTAAATCACTTCTATGCTCCCTTCGAGGCAAGCACACTGAGGCATGCATGAACATCAGATTTTCCGGACGACTGTGTGATCACGCTCTCCGTAGCCAATGTGAGTAAGACCTTTAAACAGGTCAACATATACAAGGCTGCAGGGCCAGTTGGATTCCCAGGACTTGGTCAGCACATGCCCGGAGCACAACTGGCAGGTGTCTTCACTGACATTTTCAACATGTTCCTCTAAACAGATTCATGTCCGTAGCCATGAAGTGCTTTGAAAGGCTGGTAATGGCTCACATCAACACCATTATCCCAGAAACCCTGGACCCACTCCAATTTGCATACTGCCCAAACAGATCCATAGATGATGCAATCTATATTGCACTCCACACTACCCTTTCCCACCTGGACAAAAGGAACACTTATGTGAGAATGCTATTCATTGACTACAGCTCAGCGTTCAACACCATAGTACCCTCAAAGGTCATCACTAAGCTAAGGATCCTGGGACTAAACACCTCCCTCTGCAACTGTATCCTGGACTTTCTGACGGGCCGCCGCCAGGTGGTGAAGGTAGGTAGCAACACATCTGCCACACTGATCCTGAACACTGGAGCCCCCCCAGGGGTGCGTGCTCAGGCCCCTCCTGTACTCCCTGTTAACCCACGACTACATGGCCAGACACGACTCCAACACCATCATTAAGTTTGCAGACAACACAACAGTGGTAGGTCTGATCACCGACAACGACGAGACAGCCTATAGGAGGAGGTCAGAGACCTGGCCGTGTGGTGCCAGAATAACAACCTATCACTCAACGTAACCAAGACTAAGGAGATGATTGTGGACTACAGGGAAAGGAGGACCGAGTATGCCCCCATTCTCATCGACAGTGCTGTAGTGGAGCAGGTTGAGAGTGTCAAATTCCTTGGTGTCCACATCACCAACAAACTAGAATGGTCCAAACACACCAAGACAGTCATGAAGAGGGCACGACAAAGCCTATTCCCCCTCAGGAAATGAAAAAGATTTGGCATGGGTCCTCAGATCCTCAAAAGGTTCTACAGCTGCAACATCGAGAGCATCCTGACTGGTTGCATCACTGCCTGGTACGGCAATTGTAACCGCAAGGCACTACAGAGGTTAGTGCGTACGGCCCAGTACATCACTGGGGCTAAGCTGCCAGCCATCCAGGACCTCTACACCAGGCGGTGTCATACCCTGATGAAGACAGCTTGGCTGTCGAAACGTTGGATATTACATGCTCCTAGAGTGTGCGGCTGTATTTTATTTTCAAGGTGTCAGAGGAAGGCCCTAAAAATGGTCAAAGACCCCAGCCACCCCATTCATAGACTGTTCTCTCTACTACCGCATGGCAAATGGTACCGGAGTGCCAAGTCTCGGACAAAAAGGCTTCTCAACAGTTTTTACCCCCAAGCCATAAGACTCCTGAATAGGTAATCAAATGGTGACCCAGACTATTTGCATTTGATTAGCTAACACAACGTGCCATTGGAACACAGCAGTGACGGTTGCTTATAATGGGCCTCTGTAGATATTCAATTAATAATTAGCCGTTTCCAGCTACAATAGTCATTAACAAGATGAACAATGTCTACACTGTATTTCTGATCAATTTGATGTGGTTTTAATGGACAAAAAACTTGCTTTTCTTTCAAAAACAAGGACATTTCTAAGTGACCCCAAACTATTGAACGGTAGTGTGTGGATACAGTTAAAGTCAGAAGTTTACATACACTTAGGTTGGAGTCATTAAAACTCATTTTTCAACCACTCCACAAATTTCTTGTTAACAAACTATAGTTTTGGCAAGTCGGTTAGGACATCTACTTTGTTCATGACACAAGTAATTTTTCCATCAATTGTTTACAGACATATTATTTCACTTATAATTCACTGTATCACAATTCCAGTGGGTCAGAAGTTTACATACACTAAGTCGACTGTGCTTTAAACAGCTTGGAACATATTATGTCATGGCTTTAGAAGCTTCTGATAGGCTAATTGACATAATTTGAGTCAATTGGAGTTGTACCTGTGGATGTATTTCAAGGCCTACCTTCAAACTCTGTGCCTCTTTGCTTGATATCACCGGAAAATGTAAAGAAATCAGCCAAGAACTCTGGTTCATTCTTAGGAGCAATTTCCAAACGCCTGAAGGTACCACGCTCATCTGTACAAACAATAGTACGCAAGTATAAACACCATGGGACCATGCAGCCATCATACTGCTAAGGAAGGAGACGCGTTCTGTCTCCTAGAGATGAATGTATTTTGGTGCGAAAAGTGCAAATCAATCCCAGAACAACAGCAAAGGACCTTGTGAAGATGCTGGAGGAAACAGGTACAAAATATCTATATCCACAGTTAAACGAGTCCTATATCGACATACCCTGAATGTCCGATCAGCAAGGAAGAAGCAACTGCTCCAAAACCGGCATAAAAAAAGCCAGACTACGGTTTGCAACTGCACATGGGGACAAAGATCGTACATTTTGGAGAAATGTCCTCTGGTCTGATGAACAAAAATAGAACTGTTTGGCCATAATGACCATCGTTATGTTTGGAGGAAAAAGGGGGATGCTTGCAAGCCGAAGAACACCATCATAACCGTGAAGCATGGGGGTGGCAGCATCATGTTGTGGGGGTGATTTGCTGCAGGAGGGACTGGTGCACTTCACAAAATAGATGGCATCGTGAGGGAGGGAAATATTGAAGCAACATCTCAAGACATCAGTCAGGAAGTTAAAGTTTGGTCGCAAATGGGTCTTCCAAAATGGACAATGACCCCAAGCATTTTTTCCAAAGTTGTGGCAAAATGGCTTAAGGACAACAAAGTCAAGGTATTGGAGTGGCCATCACAAAGCCCTGACCTCAATCCAATTGAACATTTGTGGGCAGAACTGAAAAAGCATGTGCGAGCAAGGAGGCCTAAAAACCTGACTCAGGAGGAATTGTAGAAATGTCAGGAGGAATGGGCCAAAATTCACCCAACTTATTGTGGGAAGCTTGTGGAAGGCTACCCGAAACGTTTGACCGAAGTTAAACAATTTAAAGGCAATGCTACCAAATACTAATTGAGTGTATGTAAACTTCTGACCCACTGGGAAAGTGATGAAATAAATAAAAGTTGAAATAAATAACTCTCTACTATTATTCTGACATTTCACATTCTGAAAATAAAGTGGTGATCCTAACTGGATTTTTACTTGGATTAAATGTCAGGAAGGTGTATGTAAACTTCAGACTTGAACTGTATATATATATATATACATACATACATACATACATACATACATACATACATACCTTATTTAGAGAAGTGTTCAGACACTTTGCTATGAGATTCAAAGTTTCCAGTGATCATCCTTGAGGTGTTGCTACAACTTGATTGGAGTCCACCTATGGTAAATTCAATTGATTGAACATGATTTGAAAAGGCACTCACCTGTCTATAGAAGGTCCCACAGAGCAAAAACCAAGCCGTGAGGTCGAAGAAATTGTCCATAGAGCTCCAAGACAGGATTGTGTCAATGCACAGATCTGGGGAAGGGTACCAAAACATTTCCGCAGCTTTGAAGGTCTCCAAGAACACAGTGACCTTCATCATTCGTAAATGGATGAAGTTTGGAACCACCAAGACTCTTCCTAGAGCTGGCCGCCAGGCCAAACTGAGCAATCGGGGGAGAAGGGTCTTGGTCAGGGAGGTGAAGATGGGAGAACCTTCCAGAAGGACAACCCTCTCTGCAGCACTCCACCAATCAGGTCTTTATGGTAGAGTGGCAAGAAGGAAGCCACTCCTCAGTAAAAGGCACATGACAGCCCGCTTGGACTTTGCTAAAAGGCACCTAAAGACTCTCAAACCATGATAAATAAGATTCTCCGGACCAGTCTTGAACTCTTCGGACTGAATGCCAAGCATCAAGTCTGGAGGAAACCTAGCACCATCTGCATGGTGAAGCATTGGGGTAGTAACATCAGGCTGTGGGGATGTTTTTCAGTGGCAGGGACTGGGAGACTAGTGAGGATCGAGGGAAAGATGAATGGAGCAAAGTACAGAGAGATCCTTGATGAAACCCTGCTCCAGAGCACTCAGGACCTCGGATTCGGGGGAAAGGCAATGCTACCATTCCTTCCGCAGGCAATCAAACAAGCTAAGCGTCAGTATAGAGACAAGTAGAGTCGCAATCCAACTGCTTAGACACGAGAAGTATGTGGCAGAGTCTACAGTCAATCACGGACTACAAGAAGAACACCAGCCCCGTCGCAGACCCCGATGTCTTGCTCCCAGACAAACTAAACAACATCTTTGCTCGCTTTGAGGACAATACAGTGCCACCAACACGGACCTCCTGCGGGCTCTCTTTCACTGCAGCCAATGTGAGTAAAACATTTAAACGTGTT
The DNA here is from genome assembly GCF_034236695.1 of Oncorhynchus nerka. Taxonomy (NCBI): domain Eukaryota; kingdom Metazoa; phylum Chordata; class Actinopteri; order Salmoniformes; family Salmonidae; genus Oncorhynchus; species Oncorhynchus nerka. The sequence continues at coordinate 31,971,086 of NC_088422.1, read as the reverse complement.
AACCCTCGCAAGGCTGCCGGCCCAGATGGCATCCCTAGCCGCGTCCTCAGAGTGCAGACCAGCGGTCTGGTGTGTTTACGGACATATTCAATCAAACCTTATCCCAATCTGCTGTTCCCACATGAGGGCCACCATTGTTCCTGTTCCCAAGAAAGCTAAGGTATCTGAGCAAAATGACTATCGCCCCATAGCACTCACTTCTGTCATCATGAAGTGCTTTGAGAGACTAGTCAAGGATCATATCACCTCCACCCTACCTGATACCCTAGACCCACTCCAATTTGCTTACCGCCCTAATAGGCACTAGTGAGTGGTTGCTGCCAACATACTGACTCAAATCTCTAGCCACTTTAATAATAAAAAATTGGACGTAATAAATGTATCACTAGCCACTTTAAACAATGACACTTTATATATTGTTTACATACCCTACATTACTTATCTCATACTTACAGTGGGGAGAACAAGTATTTGATAACCTGCAAAATCGGCAGTGTTTCCTACTTACAAAGCATGTAGAGGTCTGTCATTTTTATCATAGGTACACTTCAACTGTGAGAGACGGAATCTAAAACAAAAATCCAGAAAATCACATTGTATGATTTTTAAGTAATTAATTTGCATTTTATTGCATGACATAAGTATTTGATCACCTACCAGCCAGTAAGAATTCTGGCTCTCACAGACCTGTTAGTTTTTCTGCCAAACCGGTCATGCTGTAGGATGTTGCAGGCAGCAGATCGTTCTCCACGGCATCTCCAGACTGTCACGTCTGTCACATGTGCTCAGTGTAAACCTGCTTTCATCTGTGAAGAGCACAGGGCGCCAGTGGCGAATTTGCCAATCTTGGTGTTCTCAGGCAAATGCCAAACGTCCTGCACAGTGTTGGGCTGTAAGCACAACCCCCACCTGTGGACGTCGGGCCCTCATGGAGTCTGTTTCTGACCGTTTGAGCAGACACATGCACATTTGTGGCCTGCTGGAGGTCATTTTGCAGGGCTCTGGCAGTGCTCCTCCTGCTCCTCCTTGCACAAAGGCGGAGGTAGCGGTCCTGCTGCTGGGTTGTTGCCCTCCTACGGCCTCCTCCATGTCTCCTGACGTACTGGCCTGTCTCCTGGTAGCGCCTTCATGCTCTGGACACTACGCTGACAGACACAGCAAACCTTCTTGCCACAGCTCACATTGATGTCCCATCCTGGATGAGCTGCACTACCTGAGCCACTTGTGTGGGTTGTAGACTCCGTGACTCTCTACCTTTGACTCATTCCTCTCTGCCTCCTTCTTTCCACTCCTCTCCTCTTTTGACCTCACCCTCTCACCTTCCCCCTCTACTCACAAGGCAGGCAATACGCTCGACCTCATCTTTACTAGATGCTGTTCTTCCATTAACCTCACTGCAACTCCCCTCCAAGTCTCCGACCACTACCTTGTATCCTTTTCCCTCTTGCTCTCATCCAACACTTCCCACACTGCCCCTACTCGGATGGTATTGCGCCGTCCCAATCTTCGCTCTCTCTCCCCCGCTACTCTCTCCTCTTCCATCCTATCATCTCTTCCCTCTGCTCAAACCTTCTCCAACCTATCTCCTGATTCTGCCTCCTCAACCCTCCTCTCCTCCCTTTCTGCATCCCTTGATTCTCTATGTCCCCTATCCTCCAGGCCGGCTCGGTCCTCCCCTCCTGCTCCGTGGCTCGACGACTCATTGCGAGCTCACAGAACAGGGCTCCGGGCAGCCGAGCGGAAATGGAGGAAAACTCGCCTCCCTGCGGACCTGGCATCCTTTCACTCCCTCCTCTCTACATTTTCCTCTTCTGTCTCTGCTGCTAAAGCCACTTTCTACCACTCTAAAGTCCAAGCATCTGCCTCTAACCCTAGGAAGCTCTTTGCCACCTTCTCCTCCCTCCTGAATCCTCCTCCCCCTCCCCCTCCTCCTCTCTGCAGATGACTTCGTCAACCATTTTGAAAAGAAGGTCGACGACATCCGATCCTCGTTTGCTAAGTCAAACGACACCGCTGGTTCTGCTCACACTGCCCTACCCTGTGCTCTGACCTCTTTCTCCCCTCTCTCTCCAGATGAAATCTCGCGTCTTGTGACGGCTGGCCGCCCAACAACCTGCCCGCTTGACCCTATTCCCTCCTCTCTTCTCCAGACCATTTCCGGAGACCTTCTCCCTTACCTCACCTCGCTCATCAACTCATCCCTGACCGCTGGCTACGTCCCTTCTGTCTTCAAGAGAGCGAGAGTTGCACCCCTTCTGAAAAAACCTACACTCGATCCCTCCGATGTCAACAACTACAGACCAGTATCCCTTCTTTCTTTTCTCTCCAAAACTCTTGAACGTGCCGTCCTTGGCCAGCTCTCCCGCTATCTCTCTCAGAATGACCTTCTTGATCCAAATCAGTCAGGTTTCAAGACTAGTCATTCAACTGAGACTGCTCTTCTCTGTATCACGGAGGCCCTCCGCACTGCTAAAGCTAACTCTCTCTCCTCTGCTCTCATCCTTCTAGACCTATCGGCTGCCTTTGATACTGTGAACCATCAGATCCTCCTCTCCACCCTCTCCGAGTTGGGCATCTCCGGCGCGGCCCACGCTTGATTGCGTCCTACCTGACAGGTCGCTCCTACCAGGTGGCGTGGCGAGAATCTGTCTCCTCACCACGCGCTCTCACCACTGGCGTCCCCAGGGCTCTGTTCTAGGCCCTCTCCTATTCTCACTATACACCAAGTCACTTGGCTCTGTCATAACCTCACATGGTCTCTCCTATCATTGCTATGCAGACGACACACAATTAATCTTCTCCTTTCCCCCTTCTGATGACCAGGTGGCGAATCGCATCTCTGCATGTCTGGCAGACATATCAGTGTGGATGACGGATCACCACCTCAAGCTGAACCTCGGCAAGACGGAGCTGCTCTTCCTCCCGGGGAAGGACTGCCCGTTCCATGATCTCGCCATCACGGTTGACAACTCCATTGTGTCCTCCTCCCAGAGCGCTAAGAACCTTGGCGTGATCCTGACAACACCCTGTTGTTCTCAACTAACATCAAGGCGGTGGCCCGTTCTTGTAGGTTCATGCTCTACAACATCCGCAGAGTACGACCCTGCCTCACACAGGAAGCAGCGCAGGTCCTAATCCAGGCACTTGTCATCTCCCGTCTGGATTACTGCAACTCGCTGTTGGCTGGGCTCCCTGCCTGTGCCATTAAACCCCTACAACTCATCCAGAACGCCGCAGCCCGTCTGGTGTTCAACCTTCCCAAGTTCTCTCACGTCACCCCGCTCCTCCGCTCTCTCCACTGGCTTCCAGTTGAAGCTCGCATCCGCTACAAGACCATGGTGCTTGCCTACGGAGCTGTGAGGGGAACGGCACCTCAGTACCTCCAGGCTCTGATCAGGCCCTACACCCAAACAAGGGCACTGCGTTCATCCACCTCTGGCCTGCTCGCCTCCCTACCACTGAGGAAGTACAGTTCCCGCGCAGCCCAGTCAAAACTGTTCGCTGCTCTGGCCCCCCAATGGTGGAACAAACTCCCTCACGACGCCAGGACAGCGGTGTCAATCACCACCTTCCGGAGACACCTGAAACCCCACCTCTTTCAGGAATACCTAGGATAGGATAAAGTAATCCTTCTCACCCCCTCCCCCTTAAAAGATTTAGATGCACTATTGTAAAGTGGCTGTTCCACTGGATGTCTTAAGGTGAACGCACCAATTTGTAAGTCGCTCTGGATAAGAGCGTCTGCTAAATGACTTAAATGTAAATGTAAATGTGTCATACTACCACTAGAGTGAAAGCACCGCCAGCATTCAAAAGTGACCAAAACATCAGCCAGGAAGCATAGGAACTGAGAAGTGGTCTTTGGTCACCACCTGCAGAACCACTCCTTTATTGGGGGTGTCTTGCTAATTGCCTATAATTTCCACCTGTTGTCTATTCCATTTGCACAACAGCATGTGAAATGTATTGTCAATCAGTGTTGCTTCCTAAGTGGACAGTTTGATTTCACAGAAGTGTGATTGACTTGGAGTTACATTGTGTTGTGTAAGTGTTCCCTTTATTTTTTTGAGCAGTGTATAAAACGAAGCAAGATTCAATACTTTTCAGCTAACATTATTATATTGAATTCTTGCCATCAACAAAATGTTGAATATTTGGGCCATAAAATCATCGAAGCTCTGCAGATTTTGTTGTGAGGATACATAATCAATAGACCATTTATTTTTGTATTGCTCTCAGGTAGCCTGTTTCTGGTCTCAAATTCAGGAAAGGCTGAAAATGCATAACATTGATCTAAAATTGACCCTAGAAATAGGGGAGTCTGCGGTTTGGGTAATGGAATCATTTTTATTTTTTTAATAAAAACATTCCTTTGGGGGGGGGGACTGTGGGATGGGTCTCGGATGGTTGAGGGACAGCTCTTGGGGAACTGTGGGGGATCTTGGAGGGTTCGAGTCTCCGTTTTGGCCTTGTGGGAGATCTTTCGAAGTGCCCTTGAGCAGGGTGTGATTACAAAGTTATGTCCTGAATGTGACCAGTTTATTTTCGATGCAATGTTCAGACATTCACAGAAGTAGCGACAGCATACACAATCATCCAAACGGAAAAAGTAGGCTACATTAGTCCTAGCGTTAACTGAGGAAAGATAGACGTAACAGAAGCGGTCATATTTAGATAACTCTCGGCTGGCAGAAACCACAATATGAATTAGCTAATAGCAATTACTGTTTATAATTATTCACATCTCGGGTGAGCTCAACATTGATCTCAATAATTGAGTAAAACACTTTCTAGAAATCGAAAGTAATCCGACGAGGGGTACTTTCTACGCACCACCATGTTTGTTTTTTGTATCAACCAAAGATAAGAGTAGACAAGATGAATCTGGTCTGTTCGCAGTATTAATGTTAAAAGGGGTGTGTCATCTACAATCATTCACTTCCGGAAGTTTACTCGAAATATGAGTGAACCAATCTTTCACCTTATTAGAACATCTTTGGTCTGACAGCCGTTTACGTGACACCCAGAATGCGTTGTTTATTATCAACAAACATGGCGCAACACATAGCTGGAAAATAGCTCGACATTAACTTATTATAATCAGTACAACCTTCAAATAAGTATTTTACGCACATCATAGCTGTCCATTACAATCTTTTTTTTCCCACCTTTATTTAACCAGGTAGGCTAGTTGAGAACAAGTTCTCATTTGCAACTGCGACCTGGCCAAGATAAAGCATAGCAGTGTGAACAGACAACACAGAGTTACACATGGAGTAAACAATTAACAAATCAATAACACAGTAGAAAAAAAGGGAGTCTATATACATTGTGTGCAAAAGGCATGAGGAGGTGGGCGATTAATTACAATTTTGCAGATTAACACTGGAGTGATAAATGATCAGATGGTCATGTACAGGTAGAGATATTGGTGTGCAAAAGAGCAGAAATGTAAATAAATAAAAACAGTATGGGGATGAGGTAGGTAAAAATGGGTGGGCTATTTACCGATAGACTATGTACAGCTGCAGCGATCGGTTAGCTGCTCAGATAGCAGATGTTTGAAGTTGGTGAGGGAGATAAAAGTCTCCAACTTCAGCGATTTTTGCAATTCGTTCCAGTCACAGGCAGCAGAGAACTGGAACGAAAGGCGGCCAAATGAGGTGTTGGCTTTAGGGATGATCAGTGAGATACACCTGCTGGAGCGCGTGCTATGGATGGGTGTTGCCATCGTGACCAGTGAACTGAGATAAGGCGGAGCTTTACCTAGCATGGACTATGCAGTAATCGGAATGAATTATTTGTCACCAGTACTTGAAAACATTTAAAAAACAAAAAATAAATGTGACAAATTAAATTGGATTTGACATCAGATTTCAAATAGTCTAATTACGCCAGCAAAATTGGTATTAATTTCACTTACCAATTTTGCTGGCGTAATTAGGCTATTTGAAATCAAATCAAATGTAAGGCGAGTCAGTTACGAACAAAATCTTATTTACAATGACGCCCTAGGAACAGTGGGTTAACTGCCTTGTTCAGGAGGCAGAACAACAGATCTTTACATTGTCAGCTCGGGGATTCGATCCGGCAACCTTTACAGTTACTGGCCCAACGCTCTAACCACTATACTACCTGTCACCCCACATGCACCGAATACAACCTTACTGTGAAATGCTTACATACAAGCTCTTAACCAACAATGCAGTTCAAGAAATAGAGTTAATCAAATATTTACTAAATAAACTAAAGTAAAAACACGTAGTCAATCAATACGTAACACAAGAAATGTACATAACAATAACGAGGCTATATACAGGGGGTACCAGTACCGAGTCAATGTGCGGGGGTACAGGTTAATCAAGGTCATTTGTAAAGTGACTGTGCATAGATAATAAACAGCGAGTAGCAGCAGTGGGGGGGTTGAACCTGTTAAGGAGCCTTTTGGTACTAGACTTGGCGCTCCGGTACCGCTTGCCATGCGGTAGCAGATTGAACAGTCCATGAGTCTTTGACAATTTTTTGAGTCAATTTTTTGACCGAGTATATAGGTCCTGGATGTCAGGAAGCTTGGCCCCAGTGATGTACTGGGCCGTACGCACTATCCTCTGCGCCTTCCGGTCAGATGCTGAGCAGTTGCCATACCAGGCGGTAATGCAACCGGTCATGATGCTCTCGATGGTGCAGCTGTAGAACTTTTGAAGTATCTGGGGATCCATCACAATTCTTTTCAGTTTCCTGAGTGGAAAAGGTGTTGTCGTGCCCTCTTCACATCGATCTTGGTGTGTTTGGACCATGATAGTCAGTTGGTGATGTGGACACCAAGGAACTTGAAACTCTCGACCCACTCCACTTCAGCCTCGTTGATGTTAATGGGGGTGTTACAGATACAGGTATCCTGTGTGTATTTCTTTACTCTCCTTCTCCCCTACTCACAGGTGGCAATCATCATTCCCTAATCGGTCGCCAATCAGTCGCTAATCAGAAGAGACACCTGCTCCTTTTCCCTTACACTATCACATCCCCTTTCCCTTGGTTTAAAAGTATCCCAATCAGTTCTTTCTGGAGATCTCTCTTTTGTTTATGCACCTACATGTCACATTGTCTGTGATCATTGTATTGTTATGGTGTATGGCTGTTTGTTGGTGGGAAAAGGGGATAACCAGACAAGTTGCCCATGGGCCTACATTACCCGTAGGAAAACAGTGTCTAAATACCCTAGTTAGAACTGGGCGGACCACCCACTGTATTTTTAGGCCTGCGTCTTGTGACCGTAGCATACGTGTAGGTATGTACGGCAGGACCAAATCAGAGAGATAGGTAGGAGCAAGCCCATGTAATGCTTTGTAGGTTAGCAGTAAAACCTTGAAATCAGCCCTTGCTTTGACAGGAAGCCAGTGTAGAGAGGCTAGCACTGGAGTAATATGATCAAATTTTTTGGTTCTAGTCAGGATTCTAGCAGCCGTATTTAGCACTAACTGAAGTTTATTTAGTGCTTTATCCGGGTAGCCGGAAAGTAGAGCATTGCAGTAGTCTAACCTAGAAGTGACAAAAGCATGGATTAATTTTTCTGCATCATTTTTGGACAGAAAGTTTCTGATTTTTGCAATGTTACGTAGATGGAAAAAAGCTGTCCTTGAAATGGTCTTGATATGTTCTTCAAAAGAGAGATCAGGGTCCAGAGTAACGCAGAGGTCCTTCACAGTTTTATTTGAGACGACTGTACAACCATTAAGATTAATTGTCAGATTCAACAGAAGATCTCTTTGTTTCTTGGGACCTAGAACAAGCATCTCTATTTTGTCCGAGTTTAAAAGTAGAAAGTTTGCAGCCATCCACTTCCTTATGTCTGAAACACATGCTTCTAGCAAGGGCAATTTTGGGGCTTCACCATGTTTCATTGAAATGTACAGCTGTGTGTCATCCGCATAGCAGTGAAAGTTAACATTATGTTTCCGAATGACATCACCGAGAGGTAAAATATATAGTGAAAACAATAGTGGTCCTAAAACGGAACCTTGAGGAACACCAGAATTTACAGTTGATTTGTCAGAGGACAAACCATTCACAGAGACAAACTGATATCTTTCCGACAGATAAGATCTAAACCAGGCCAGAACTTGTCCATGTAGACCAATTTGGGTTTCCAATCTCTCCAAAAGAATGTGGTGATCGATGGTATCAAAAGCAGCACTAAGGTCTAGGAGCACGAGGACAGATGCAGAGCCTCGGTCCGATGCCATTAAAATGTAATTTACCACCTTCACAAGTGCCGTCTCAGTGCTATGATGGGGTCTAAAACCAGACTGAAGCATTTCGTATACATGGTTTGTCTTCAGGAAGGCAGTGAGTTGCTGCGCAACAGCCTTTTCTAAAATATTTGAGAGGAATGGAAGATTCGATATAGGCCGATAGTTTTTTATATTTTCTGGGTCAAGGTTTGGCTTTTTCAAGAGAGGCTTTATTACTGCCACTTTTAGTGAGTTTGGTACACATCCGGTGGATAGAGAGCCGTTTATTATGTTCAACATAGGAGGGCCAAGCACAGGAAGCAGCTCTTTCAGTAGTTTAGTTGGAATAGGGTCCAGTATGCAGCTTGAAGGTTTAGAGGCCATGATTATTTTCATCATTGTGTCAAGAGATATAGTACTAAAACACTTGAGCGTCTCTCTTGATCCTAGGTCCTGGCAGAGTTGTGCAGACTCAGGACAACTGAGCTTTAAAGGAATACGCAGATTTAAAGAGGAGTCCGTAATTTGCTTTCTAATAATCATAATCTTTTCCTCAAAGAAGTTCATGAATTTATCACTGCTAAAGTGAAAGTCATCCTCTCTTGGGGAATGCTGCTTTTTAGTTAGCTTTGCGACAGTATCAAAAAGGAATTTCGGATTGTTCTTATTTTCCTCAATTAAGTTAGAAAAATAGGATGATCGAGCAGCAGTAAGGGCTCTTCGGTACTGCACGGTACTGTCTTTCCAAGCTAGTCGGAAGACTTCCAGTTTGGTGTGGCGCCATTTCCGTTCCAATTTTCTGGAAGCTTGCTTCAGAGCTCGGGTATTTTCTGTGTACCAGGGAGCTAGTTTCTTATGAGAAATGTTTTTAGTTTTTAGGGGTGCAACTGCATCTAGGGTATTGCGCAAGGTTAAATTGAGTTCCTCAGTTAGGTGGTTAACTGATTTTTGTCCTCTGGCGTCCTTGGGTAGACAGAGGGAATCTGGAAGGACATCAAGGAATCTTTGTGTTGTCTGTGAATTTATAGCACGACTTTTGATGTTCCTTGGTTGGGGTCGGAGCAGATTATTTGTTGCAATTGCAAACGTAATAAAATAGTGGTCCGATAGTCCAGGATTATGAGGAAAAACATTAAGATCCACAACATTTATTCCATAGGACAAAACTAGGTCCAGCGTATGACTGTGACAGTGAGTGGGTCCAGAGACATGTTGGACAAAACCCACTGAGTCGATGATGGCTCCGAAAGCCTTTTGGAGTGGGTCTGTGGACTTTTCCATGTGAATATTAAAGTCACCAAAGATTCGAATATTATCTGCTATGACTACAAGGTCCAATAGGAATTCAGGGAACTCAGTGAGGAACGCTGTATATGGCCCAGGAGGCCTGTAAACAGTAGCTATAAAAAGTGATTGAGTAGGCTGCATAGATTTCATGACTAGAAGCTCAAAAGACGAAAACTTCATTTTTTTTTGTTGTAAATTGAAATTTGCTATCGTAAATGTTAGCAACACCTCCGCCTTTGCGGGATGCACGGGGGATATGGTCACTAGTGTAGCCAGGAGGTGAGGCCTCATTTAACACAGTAAATTCATCAGGCTTAAGCCATGTTTCAGTCAGGCCAATCACATCAAGATTATGATCAGTGATTAGTTCAGTGACTATAATTGCCTTTGAAGTAAGGGATCTAACATTAAGTAGCCCTATTTTGAGATGTGAGGTATCTTTCAATAATGACAGGAATGGAGGTGGTCTTTATCCTAGTGAGATTGCTAAGGCGAACACCGCCATGTTTAGTTTTGCCCAACCTAGGTCGAGGCACAGACACGGTCTCAATGGTGATAGCTGAGCTGACTACACGGACTGTGCTAGTGGCAGACTCCACTATGCTGGCAGGCTGGCTAACAGCCTGCTGGCTGGCCTGCACCCTATTTCATTGTGGAGCTAGAGGAGTTAGAGCCCTGTCTATGTTGGTAGATAAGATGAGAGCACCCCTCCAGCTAGGATGGAGTCCGTCACTCCTCAACAGGTCAGGCTTGGTCCTGTTTGTGGGTGAGTCCCAGAAAGAGGGCCAATTATCTACAAATTCTATATTTTGGGAGGGGCAGAAAACAGTTTTCAACCAGCGATTGAGTTGTGAGACTCTGCTGTAGAGCTCATCACTGCCCCTAACTGGGAGGGGGCCAGAGACAATTACTCGATGCCGACACATCTTTCTAGCTGATTTACACGCAGAAGCTATGTTCATCCTGATGTCTTTGCTTCCTGGTTCAGTAGGGGCCCACAGAGACAACTGCAGGTCTTGACAGCTGGTCTTGCAGTCAGCAACCACCTTCTGGTAGACAGACCGCTCACTCTGAACAAGCAGGAGATGCTGCTCTTGCTTCTTCAGCTTGGCTGACTTAACAGCTTCTGGCAGATCTGATAGTTGTTCCTCTGGCACTGCCAGCACAGGTCGGCCCTCGGCTTAGTGCTTGAGATGTGGGGCAGCAATTTTCTCCACAGATTCCTGAAGGAAGACAGCCCGACTACACATACCTCTGGAAAACAGACAAAATGTGAGATCAATAAAAGTAGTGCTAATCATGTTGGAGGTCAATTAAATAATCGAAATGTGTTTATGCTTTACATACCAAGTGTTGTCATCGATTCCTTGTAGAGACGCCACACCACTGCTTCTGTCACATGGGATGGCAGCAGCTTTCCACCAAAGTGTTTGTGTCCTGGGTGGCATCCTGGTAATACAATTGCATTACCCTCTGCATAGTTGTTGATGAAGTTAACCACTCGCAGCAAGTCCTCATGCTTCAGGTGTAACCAGCAAGCTTTACCTTGGAGTCTTTTGTTTAGACATGTAATATTAGCTAGCTAAAAAAATGAACAAAAATCCCAATCCATAGAGTAACGTTAGCAAGCCAGCCATCTAACCTCCGCTAACGTTAGCAAGTTTACAACATGCTTTAACTTGGACTCTTTTGTTAAGACATGTAACGTTTTTACCTAAATCAGGGATTTCCTCATCGTCTGATTCATTTTCAGAGTCAGATAGAGTTAGCATGGCACGATCGTCCTCCAGAAAGTAGTCCATCACAACTTTTCCCCACTGACCTTTGTTGATAGCGCCTGATAGATTCAGGGCAGAAATGTTATTGAGAGCAGTAGTAACACATTTGCAGTTCTCCATGGCTAATGTTACACAGTATCTTTCGAGAGACACAAGTGCAACACCGCAGACCAATCCAAACTCCTCTCTCGGCATGTCCAGCCCACTCATTATCTCAGCCAATCATGGCTAGCTGGAAGGTTCCTGCTTTCATTGTGGCTAAACCAACCAGGCTCGCAATTTAGCCATTTTATTTGTATTTACAGAATATATACACATTTGATATTAAGGCACATGAAAATTCACATGTTCGAGAAGGCATTTCTGATAAAAAACGCATTTTGATAAAAAACTTTTTTTGTTATGTCCAAAAGGCTATCCTGTGAAGTCGTGACTTGCGACATATGCCTAGTTTCCTGAATTGGGTCACATTTTAGAGGGATAGTTCAGCCAAATTAGTAATATGTTGGTTTCTTGGAGACAAGGAGAGACTGAAATCCATCCTATGGCTACAGTATCATTAATATTAGCATGTTCTAATGAAAGAACAATCTAATTCAATGTCCCCCAGTTAGCATACAATAAAGCCCATGCCGAAATAATCTCAAGGTAACTTCAAACCAAATCATCGGGTTTTGAGTGTGTATTCAATTTGAAAAGAATCGTGACTACAACTGACGTGTGATTTAAAAAAAATCTATCACCTAGGTCATGGGCCTAAGCCATATGACAATATGTAGAATTGCACGAAATTATCTTCACAATAGAAAATATCACTCCAAACTACCGGATCTTCAAAAGTTAGCAGCACTGGTGATTGATTTACCCACTCCTTGATTTACCCACTCCAGTACAGTAGGTGGCGACATGCACCCCCAACCAACCGCCATATTGAAGTAGGAGAAGAATTTCGCGCACGTGATCCGCGAATAACACAAATCTGCCAGGATTAGCAGTCATGGCGCTGTACTGCAGATAATGCCGACTTTTCTTGTTGACCAATAACGTAAGAAATCGCCACGGATTTGTTTATTGAAGGGGTGCAGTCAATTTAAACGCAATTCTCTTGGTTTGGTGAACATCTAAAGAAGCAATCAGGTAATTTGAATAAGGCAACAATATCGAAAACGCATTGTCAGAGTCATAGCTAGCTAGATAATGTAAACAGCAGGCATTGCTGACATGTGTTGAAAGTAACTCATTGATTAGCTGTTATACCAATGGCCTAACAAAAAGGTCCTGTAAAACTTGAAGAATTTGGTATCAAAGACAAACATTAAAGGCGCGCTCTGTATTAGCGCAATATATACTTTTTATGTAGCCTAACTTTACCCTTACTCTTAAGGTCCAAAGACCTTGTACGTTAGACGTGGACTGGCTCTGGCAGCCAAATACTTCATATAAACGTAAATCGATTCTTTCAATTGCGATACGGTTCTAGAAACAACGCCATAGGCGGTGCATGAGTCAAGTTTGGGGGAGTACATTTTCACCATAAAAATAAAGCATTCATAGCATAAAGCATATCATCGCATTTGCTGACTAATGTAAAAGAGCCTACTATTCGTAATGTGATGAATAGATTTGGATCGTCATGATTTAGGCTAATAATATAACTCAATCACTGTTAGTTCTGTTGGTTCCTACAAGAGCACAAAACATGTACATTCTAGCCATCTTTGAAAAGAAAGTCAGGTAAAGAGCTTTATTGTCTTAAAGGGGCAGTGTTAAAATCGCATTGTATTTGTCATTTGCACCGAATACAACAGCTTTAATAGACCTTACCGTGAAATGCTTACTTACAAGCCCTTAAACAACAATGTACTTCAAGAAATAGAGTTAATAAAATATTTACTAAATAAACTAAAGTAAAAAATTAAATCGATAGGTAACACAAGAAATGTACATAACAATAACGAGGCTATATATACCTATATACTGGTACGAGTCAATTTGTAAAGTGACATAGATAATAAACAGCAAGTAGCAGCAGTGGGGGCGGGGGAATAAAATAACAATAACAAGGCTATTAACAGGGGATACCTGTTCTCCTGCCATAACTGATTTGACAGAGAAATATCAGGTAGATAACCAATAACCAAGCTATGCTAGATAGCTTCTGTCAGCTTGGCTAAACACAAGGTCAGCGCAGGCTTTAGCCTAAGCATAGAACTGAATCACACCATACCCAAACTGGACGCGTGCCAACGTGCGCAAATTGATTTAGTCCCCCACACCAAACATGATCACGACACGCAGGTTGAGATGTCAAAACAAACTCTGAACCAATTATATAAATTTGGGGACAGGTCGAAAAGCATTAAACATTTATGCCAATTTTGCTAGCTAGCTTGCAGTTGTTAGCTAATTTGTACAGGGATATAAACGTTGAGTTATTTTACCTGAAACTCCGACAATTAATCCACACATAAAACAGTCAACCAAATCGTTTCTAGTCATCTCTTCTCCTTCAGGCTCTTTCTTCTTTGGACTTTATATGGCGATTGGCGTCTAACTTTCATAAAGGTGTATTACCACGATCGACCGACCGACCGACCTCCGTTCATCTTCAAATCATCCACGTGCCATCTCCTCATTGGTTATCTGCTTCTATAAACCAATGAGGAGATGGGAGAGGCAGGACTTGCACCGCGTTCAGCGTCACAAATAGAACTGACTTCTATTTTAGCACTTGGAAACGCAGACGCTCGTTGGCGAGCGCGAGCAGTGTAGGTGCAATGATTGACTAACATGTATGTGTACATTTATTTTGCAACGCTCACGCACGCGACGTGAGCGGTGTGGTCAGCATCTCAGGGTCCTGAGCGGTGTGGTCAGCATCTCAGGGTACTCAGCTTCTAAACTTGTTTCTTTCCATTGCAAAGCTAACTTCGCTTACCTTGCTGTACTCACTACTGCCCTTGTGTGTATCTTTGCCATTCAATCACAAACATCAAACCACACCCCCAAGACAACTCTTGTTTGCCTGCAGTCTTGGCCTTTCTTAATGAACATGGATGAAAAATGAGGCCAAATCAGGAAGTGCAGTCGCCCTTTAACAAAACTTGCCAGAAGAGATACTATGGTCTATAGGCGCTAAAGATAGTAGCGTCGATAAATGGGTTACATGCATATACACTCCCCGTCATATTTATACTCCAACATTTTGGATGTCAGATATAATGTTTAATATGAGGGAACAGTATAGAACAGTGTTTCCCAACCCTGGTCCTCGAGTTGCCCCAACAGTACACATTTATATTGTAACCCTGGACAAGCACACCTGATTCAACTTGTCAACTAATTGTCAAGCCCTCAATGAGTTGAAGTTCTTTTTTTTTTATATAAGTATTTGGACAAATTCACTTTGTGTATTAAAAGTTTAGTATTTTGTCTCCTATTCTTAGCATGCAATGACGATATCTAGCTTGTGACTCTACAAACTTGTTGGATGCATTTGCAGTTTGTTTTAATTGCTTTGGATTATGTTTTGCTCAATGAGAACTGAATGGTAAATAATGTATTATCATTTTGGAGTCACTTTTATTGTAAATAAGAATAGAAGATGCTTCGGAACACTTCTACATGAATTTGGATGCTACCACAGTGGTAACCTTAGGATTTTCTTCAGCAGCAGTGTCAAAGTTGGCGTGGGGGGTGGTGGGCATAGCTAATGGCATAGTCTCCGACCAAAATTCGAGGCCCCCTCTTGGCCGCAGAGGCAGAAATGTTGCTGTTTTAAAGTTAATTTCCTTGAATTCAACACGTTTTCCATGCTTTCAAATTGTCAGCAAAATATATATATATTTATATATACAGTGCATTTGTAAAGTATTCAGACCCCTTCACTTGTTTCACCTTTTATGTAACAGCCTTACTCTAAAATGGATTAAATATTTTTTTCCCCCCTCATCAATCTACACACATTTTTGCAAATGTATTAGAAATAAACATATCACATTTACATAAGTATTCAGACTAGGGATGCACTGTATATCGGTGAACATATCGGAAGCTTCCGATATTAGCTAAAAATGCGTGTCCCGAAGCCACTCCTGCGTTGTCTTTGCTGTATGCTTAGGGTCATTCGCCCCAGTCTGAGGTCCTGAGCGCTCTGGAGCAGGTTTTCATCAAGGATCTCTGTACTTTGCTCCGTTCATCTTTCTCTCGATCCTGACTAGTCTCTCAGTCCATGCCTCTGAAAAACAACCCCACAGCATGATGCTGCCACCACTATGCTTCACTGTAGGGTTGGTGCCAGGTTTCCTCCAGACGTGACACTTGGCATTCAGGCCAAATAGTTTAATCTTGGTTTCATCGGACCAGAGAATCTTGTTTCTCATGGTCTGAAAGTCCTTTTGGTGCCTTTTGGCAAACTCCAAGTGGGCTGTCAGGTGCCTTTTTACTGAAGAGTGGCTTCTGTCTGGTCACTCTACCATAAAGGCCTGATTTGGTGGAGTGTGCAGAGATGGTTGCCTTTCTGGTAGGTTCTCCCATCTCCACAGAGAAACTCTGGAGCTCTGTCAGAGTGACCATCAGGTTCTTGTTCACCTCCCTGACCAAGGCCCTTCTCTCCCGATTGCTCAGTTTGGCTGGGTGGTTCCAAACTTCTTCCACTTACAAATTATGGCGGCCACTGTGTTCTTGGTGACCTTCAATGCTGCAGAAGTTTTTTTTATACCCTTCCCCTGATTTGTGCCTCGACACAATCCTGTCTCGGAGCTCTACGGACAATTCCTTCGACCTCAGATGTTGCTCCACTTTTATCAAGGGGCCCAATGTGTGCCATGAAAACGCACCCTACACCACCACCACCAGCCTGCAACGTTGACACACAACATGATGGATGCATGTATTGTGGTTTCTGCCATGCCCTTGTCCTCCCATCAGCGTAAAACAGCAGGATCCAGGCTTCTTCAGTCCAGGCAATGTTTTGGTTTTCATTCCTTAGCCCACTGCAACCGCAGTTTCAGCAAAAAAAAAGAAAGAAGTGTAACTCTTTGGCTGCCATACCCCATTTGTGTCAAGGTACGATGAGTTGTGCATTCTTTTATGGGTCTTTGGGCACCAATGTTGTACTGGACTGTCAGTTGACTAACTAGCCGGTCTGTTGCTCTGCACAAGTCAGCCTCCTTTGTCCTTTTTCATCAGTGAACTGTTTTTCGACCACTGGTCTTGATTGATTTTACAGGTGACATCAATAATGGATCATAGCTTTATCCCGCATCAGTCTGTCACGGAAAGTGTTTTGTTTTGTACACTGTGTACATCATTGGTTTTGCCAAGGGCCGAGAAGATTCTTAGTTTGAGCTAGTTTCCTGCAATCCTACACATTTGCCATGAGGTTGAGAGAAAATGTGCAGTTTCTTTAGAGCCAAATTACCTGAAATTCTATATCTGAGTGACTAAAATATAATAACAAAATCAATGAGGCCTCATGCCATGACTTTTTGGGAATTTTAGATTCTCCCTGACAGTCTCTAGTTTTTTTTATTTTGGTGATTGTAGGTTCTCAAAGATATTATTGAAAAATAATTAGCTCCAATATATTTTCTACTTTATATTTGGTTTGAGTTGTTTAAGTTTACACAATGTGTTGCCATCCGAGTGGCCTGCCACTGCTAAATGAATATAGGGGAAACAATGTACCATGATTATGGATAATTATGAATGAATCCAGAATAATGATGAATGACAAAGTAAAAGGAACAATGATCATACCCCCTAAAACATTGTGACCTCCACTCTTTTTGGCAATGGTGAGAGGATAGGAGTTTTGGGGGCGCATGATCTTCAGATAAAATCGCCTGATATGAAACATTTGATCTCAAATCCAAAATGCTGGAGTATAGAGCCACATCGACACATTTTTAGCTTAACTATCCACATAAATACAGAGGAGTATAGGTGTTCTTATGAAGACTTCTTGTGAAGACTTCTTGTGTGGATAGTTGTCATCTGTTTTTAGCTTTTCAAATAAATTATTTCTAATTGCTTTGTCCAGGATGGCTGAGCCAGGCTCAAGCAACCCCGGTGGCCCTTCTCACACTCCGGCAACTCCCGGAGGGAGTGGCAGGGGTTTGGTGATGGGACGCCGGCTACCAGCTACTATCTCCCCTGGCCGTCTCCCTTCCATGCGCTCCAGAGACCTCACCCTGGGAGGTGTGAAAAAGGTAGGCTCAGTGAATTGTATACAGTGTTTAATGGTCTCACCAGAACTTTTGTATTTGTTTAACAAAGTAAATATTGACTCCCATGTTTTATCTTTCAGAAAACTTTCACCCCTAACATTATTGGCCGCAAAGCTAAAGAAGAGTAAGTTCAGTTGTTCAATCTGTGACGATATATGAAGCTCTTCCTTTGTCCTTGGTGGAACAAGAAATTGCCAATAAACTGAAGATGTCGTACAACGCTGTGTACTACTCCCTTCACAAAACAGTGCAAACTGGCCCTAACCAGAATAGAAAGAGGATTGGGAGGCCCCGGTGCACAACTGAGCAAAAGGACATGTACATTATGACTCTGGGATGCTGGCCTTTTAGGGCAGAATTCCTTTGCACAGTGTCTGTTATTTTGCCCATCTGAATCTTTTCTTTTTATTGGCTAGTCAGAGAGATGGCTTTTTCTTTGCAACTCTGCCTTGAAGGCCAGAATCCCGGAGTCGCCTCTTCAATGTTGACGTTGAGACTGGTGTTTTGCGGGTACTATTTAATGATGCTGCCAGTTGAGAACTTAAGGCGTCTTTCTCAAACTACACACTCTAATGTACTTGTCCTCTTGCTCAGTTGGGCACCGGGGCCTCCCACTCTTTCTATTCTGGTTAGGGCCAGTTTGCGCTGTTCTGTGAAGGGAGTCGTACACAGTGTTGTACGACATCTTCAATTTCTTGGCAATTTCGCATGGAATAGCCTTAATTTCTCATAACAAGAATAGCCTGACCAGTTTCAGAAGAAAGTTCTTTGTTTCTGGCCATTTTGAGCCTGTAATCGTACCCACAAATGCTGATGTTCCTGATACTCAACTAGTCTAAAAAAGGCCAGTTTTATTGCTTTAATCAGAACAACAGATTTCAGCTGTGCTAACATAATTGCAAAAGGGTTTTCTAATGATCAGTTAGCCTTTTTAAAATTATAAACTTGGATTAGGTAGCACAACGTGCCATTTGAACACAGGAGTGATGGTTGCTGATAATGGGCCTCTGTACACCTATGTAGATATTCCATATAAAAATCAGGCGTTTACAGCTGCAATAGTAATTTAAAACATGAACAATGTCTACACTGTCAATTTGATGTTACTTTAATGGAATTTGTTATAGCTTTTCTTTCAAAAACAAGGACTTTTCTAAGTGAACCCAAACTTCTGAACGGTAGTATGTGTGTATATATACAGTTGAAGTCAGAAGTTTACATACACCTTAGCCAAATACATTTAAACTCAGTTTTTCACAATTCCTGACATTTAATCCTAGTAAAAATTCCCTGTCTTAGGTCAGTTAGGATCACCACTTTATTTTAATAATATGAAATGTCAGAATAATAGTTGAGAAAATGTATTTATTTCAGCTTTTATTTCTAACATCACATTCCCAGTGGGTCAGAAGTTTACATACACTCAATTAGTATTTGGTAGCATTGCGTTTAAATTGTGTAACTTGTGTCAAACATTTTGGGTAGCCTTCCACAAGCTTCCCACAATAAGTTGGGTGAATTTTGGTTCATTCCTCCTGACAGAGCTGGTGTAACTGAGTCAGGTTTGTAGGCCTCCCTGCTTGCACACGCTTTTTCAGTTCTGCCCACAAATTTTCTATAGGATTGAGGTCAGGGCTTTGTGCTGGCCACTCCAATGCCTTGACTTTGTTGTCCTTAAGCCATTTTGCCACAACTTTGGAAGTATGCTTGGGGTCATTGTCCATTTGGAAGACCAAATTGCTTCAATATATCCACATAATTGTTCTTCCACATGATGTCATCTATTTTGTGAAGTGCACCAGTCCCTCCGGCAGCAAAGAACCCCAAAAACATGATGCTGCCACCACCGTGCTTCATGGTTGGAATGGTGTTCTTCGGCTTGCAAGCCTCCCCCTTTTTCCTCCAAACATAATGGTCATTATGGCCAAACAGTTCTATTTTTGTTTCATCAGACCAGAGGACATTTCTCCAAAAAGTACGATCTTTGTCCCCATGTGCAGTTGCAAACCGCAGTCTGGCTTTTTTATGGCAGTTTTGGAGCAGTGGCTTCTTCCTTGCTGAGCGGCCTTTCAGGTTATGTCAATATAGGACTAGTTTTACTGTGGATATAGATACTTTTGTACCTGTTTCCTCCAGCATCTTCACAAGGGCCTTTGCTGTTGTTCTGGGATTGATTTGTACTTTTCGCACCAAATTACCTTCATCTCTAGAAGACAGAACGTGTCTCCATACCTGAGCGGTATGACGGCTGCGTGGACCCATGGTGTTTATACTTGCGTACTATTGTTTGTACAGATGAATGTGCTACCTTCAGGTGTTTGGAAAATGCTCCCAACCATGAACCAGACTTGTGGAGGTCTACAAGTTTGAGTTCTTTGCTGATTTCTTTTGATTTTCCCATGATGTCAAGCAAAGAGGCACTGCATTTGAAGGTAGGCCTTGAAATGCATCCACAGGTACACCTACAATTGTCTCAAATGATGTCAATTAGCCTATCAGAAGCTTCTAAAGCAATGACATAATTTTCTGGACTTTTCCAAGCTGTTTAAAGACGCACTCAACTTAGTGTATTTTAACTTCAGACCCACTTGCAATTGTGATACAGTGAAATAATCTGTCTGTAAACAAATGTTGGAAAAATTACTTGTCATGCACAAAGTGGATGTCCTATCCGACTTGCCAAAACTAGTTTGTTAACAAGAAATGTGTGGAGTGGTTGAAAAACGAGTTTTAATGACACCAACCTAAGTGTATGTAAACTTCCGACTTCAAGTGTGTATGTTTGTGTGTGTATGTGTGTGTATGTATGTATATATATATATATATATACACACACACACACCGACCTCAAGATGAGTGCGCTAGCTGTAGGTCTGCTAAGTGACAAAAATTGAAATACAGTGCATGATTCTGAAAGTTTTCCAGCACATACTGGATCTTAGGAATGACCATATGTTGAGAGTTTGACTTTCGTCTACCATAGGCAGAAGGTTGAGGGTGGACAAAGGAGGGAGAGGAGGGAGAACGATCGGGGTCGTGAGCGAGGTGGTAGGGGCGGTCGGGGCCGGGGACGTCCAGAGGTCATCCAGTCCCACTCTATCTTTGAGCAGGGGCCTGCAGAGATGATGATTAAGAAAAGAGGTATGGCCAGGTCATTCATTCAGCTGGGATTCCATTACATGTTATATGGTGTAATATTTTGTGTAGACCATATTGATGTATTGTAATTTGTGTTTTAACCCATGAGTTTCTTCCTGTGCTCCAATCAGGTGGCTATGAAGGTGAGAGAGATGCACCAAGTGTGGGTCCCTCACCCATCATCAACATCAAGAAGGAGAAGAGGGAGACCGAGGAAGAGACCAAAGAAATTTTGCGCGCTCTGGAACGAGACAATGTGAGTCCTCCATGTACCTATGTCTCATCATGCTGTCTGCCTGTGCATTTATTCCTTGCCCACTTACTTAAAAGTAATTTTCAACTAATTTCCACCAGTTCCTGGATGACCCTCACCTAAGGAGTGATGTAAGGAGCTGTCCTGTCCAGCTGCCCCTGGCTGTGTCAGGGTGGGGATTCAAGGAGGAAAGTGATGTGACAGCCTCCTCCAAACCAGACAAGACTGAAGAGGATAGTGAGGCCATGGACGGCACAAATGCAGTCAAAGGTAACAATAATCCATGTCAGTTAAAATGAAACAATATGGCAAAACAATGGGCTCCAACTGTCTAGCCATGTGTCTCCCTCCCTCTTCAGTGAAACAGGAGCCAGAAGATGCGCTAGAGGTAAAGAAGATGGAACCCACTTTCAGACCACCACCTCTCCCTGAGCCTGAAGTTTTATCTGAGCTGCTGGAGAGCTGGAGTCAGACCAAAGAAGAGGAGCTGTTCTTCATTCAGCTTCCTGACTCCCTACCAGGGCAGCCGCCCACCCAAGAGGTCAGGCCAGTGAAGACAGAGATGCAGTCAGAGGATGGACAGTCCATGCTTTTGAAAACGGAATCTCAAGTAGGTATTTAAATATGTGGTTCAGAGAGCAAGACTACTGTGTATACGATCAGTTTCCATGTCTGTCCTCTGTGGAATAGGAGGAGCAGCAGGAGGAAAACAGTTGTCATCTGAGGGACCTGCAGGAGGGTCTGGTTGGACGGCTGTTGGTGCGGAAGTCTGGTCGGGTTCAGCTCATACTGGGGCATGTCACACTAGATGTGGCCCTGGGAACCTCGTGTGCTTTCCTCCAGGTCAGAGAGAACAACCTTTGGCTTCTCATAGTTGGTTAAAATCATATGATGCACACCAGATGATCAGTATCAGGATGATGTCACTGGAAATACTTATCTTCCATGTTTTTTACTACAAAACATAGAAACCTGCCGTTTTTATGTTGATGTTGGGGGTGGTGCTGATGTTCTTTCAACTTGATGTTGAAAGAAGTTGAATTTCCCTTTTAAATCTTCACTTCTCTGTAGTTTTATAGTTGTACAGTATGTAAACATATACATATTATTTTATGTTTGCCTTGTATGTCATTGTCTGACAAGCCCCCCCCCCCTCCCTCTAATTCCATTAGGAGCTGGTGTCAGTTGGAACAGGAGAGGGCCGGACTGGTGACTTGTCAGTGCTGGGACACATCAAACACAAATTGGTCTGCTCGCCAGACTTTGAATCCCTGTTGGAGAACAGAGTGTGACGTACCATTAGGCAATTTCTACACTACAGTGGGGACCTAATCCAGAAAGACACACAGACCATGCAGTGCTGTATCAGGTCTATAAGGACAGTAGTACCACAAGCAGACAACACCCAGATTTTTTCAGGTGTCCATTGTGGTTAATTGGTCCTGGAAAGTCGCAGAATGTGTAATAGAAAGTCAGAGCTCCTACCACTATTTTGTAAGAATAGACAGCTTGTTTACGGAACATTGTATTTATTTTTCTCTCTGCAGAAAGTGATAGGAGAATATATTTTGAGATGTGTTCTAAAAAAGATGTGCTAAGTGACTCTAATAAATGGAAGGTACAGTATTCTCTTCATGAATGTGCCAAATTCCAAATGTCCTATTCCAGTGTTATAAGCAGATCATACTATCAGGTCTATGCTCGTGAGGGATAAGTTGGAAAAGTAATATTGCCCCTGTAGTATCCTGTAAACGCATACCGAAATTACTGGATGTAAGATGACATTTTACTTGGCTGTAAGATGAATAAAAAGAACAAAGAAAAGTTCCTGTGTGCTTTATGTGTTCTTCAGACCCCTTGACTTTTTCCATATTTTACGTTACAGCCTTATACTAAAATGGATTAAATCCAAAATGTGCATCAATCAACACACAATACCCCATAATAAAAATAGCAAATGTATTAAAAAGATAAATAAAAAATAAACATAAGTATTCAGACCCTTTGCTATGAGACTTGAAATTGAGCTCAGGTTCATCCTGTTTCCATTGATCATCCTTGATGTTTCTACAACTTGATTGGAGTCCACCTGCGGTAAATTCAATTGATTGGACATGATTTGGAAAGACACACCTGTCTATAAGATCCCACAGTTGACAGTGCATGTCAGAACAAAAACCAAGCCATGAGGTCGAAGGAATTGTCCGTAGAGCTCAGAGACAGGATTGTGTCGAGGCACAAATCTGGGGAAGGGTACCTGCAGCATGGAAGGTCCCCAAGAACACAGTGGCCTCTATCATTCTTAAATGGAAGAAGCCACCAAGACTCTTCCTAGAGCTGGCCGCCCGGCCAAACTGAGCATTCGGGGGAGAAGGGCCTTGGTCAGGGAGGTGACCAAGAACCTGGAGTTCCTCTGTGGAGATGAAAGAACCTTCCAGAAGGACAACCATCTCTGCAGTACTCCACCAATCAGGCCTTTATGGTGGAGTGGCCAGACGGAAGCCACTACTCAGTAAAAGGCACATGACGGCCTGCTTGGAGTTTGCCAAAACACACCTAAAGGACTCGATGAGAAACAAGATTCTGTGGTCTGAAACCAAGATTGAACTCTTTGGCCTGAATGCCAAGCGTCACATCTGGAGGAAACCAGGCACTGCTCATCACCTGGCAATACTATACCTACAGTGAAGCAGGGTGGTGGCAGCATCATGTTGTGCGAATATTTTTCAGGGACTGGGAGACTAGACAGGATCGAGGGAAAGATGAACGGAGCAAAGTACAGAGAGATCCTTGATGAAAACCTCCTCCAGAGGACTCAGGACCTCAGACTGGCTACACTCGCATTAACATCTGCTAACCATGTGTATGTGACAAATACAATTTGATTTGAGGATCACCTTCCAATAGGACAACGGCCGTAAGCACACAGCCAAGACAACGCAGTAGTGTCTTCGGGACAAATCTCAATGTCCTTGAGTGGCCCAGCCAGAGCCCGGACTTGAACCCGATCAAACATCTCTGGAGAGACCTGAAAATAGCTGTGCAGAAACACTCCCCATCCAACCTGACAGAGCTTGCGAGGATCTGCAGAGAAGAATGGGAGAAATTCCCCATATACAGGTGTGCCAAGCTTGTAGTGTCATACCCAAGAAGACTCGAAGTTGTAATCACTGGCAAAGGTGCTTCAACAAAGTACTGAGTAAAGGGTCTGAATACTTATGTAAATGTGATATATCCGTTTGATTTTTTTATACTTTTGCAAAAATGTTTTAAAAAACTGTTTACTTTGGCATTATGGGGTATTGTGTGTAGATTGAGAGAGAGGGAAAAAAACATTTAATCAATTTTAAAGTAAGGCTGTAATGTAACAAAGTGAAAAAAGTCAAGGGGTCTGAATACTTTCTGAATGCACTGTAGGTTGGTCATCTAGGTTTGTACCTGTAGACTTTCCATCACCATGGAGAAAAACGATGCACGATATAGTAATTGAGTACATTGAGACATCAGAACAATTTATATAGCCCTTCTTACATCAGCTGATATCTCAAAGTCCTGTCCAGAAACCCAGCCTAAAAGCCCAAACAGCAAGCAATGCAGGTGTAGAAGCACGTGGCTAGGAAAAACTCCCTAGAAAGGCCAAAACCTAGGAAGAAACCTGGAGAGGAGCCAGGCTATGAGGGGTGGCCAGTCCTCTTCTGGCTGTGCCGTGCCGGGTGGCACAAAAATGACCAGCATGGTCAAATAATAATAATCACAGTAGTTGTCGAGGGTGCAGCAAGTCAGCACCTCAGGAGTAAATGTCAGTTGGCTTTTCATAGCCGATCATTAAGAGTATCTCTACCGCTCCTGCTGTCTAGAGAGTTGAAAACAGCAGGTCTGGGACAGGTAGCACGTCCGGTGAACAGGTCAGGGTTCCATAGCTGCAGGCAGAACAGTTGAAACTGGAGCAGCAGCACGGCCAGGTGGACTGAGTCATCATGCCAGGTAGTCCTGAGGCATGGTTCTAGGGCTCAGGTCCTCCGAGAAAGAAAGAGAGAATTAGAGAGAGCATACATTCACACAGGACACTGGATAAGACAGAAGTACTCCAGATATAACAGAATGACCCTAGACACATAAACTACTGCAGGTTCAGGAGACACCGTGGCCCCATCCGATGATACCCAGGGACAGGGCCAAACAGGAAGGATATAAACCCACCCATTTTGCCAAAGCACAGCCCCCACACCACTAGAGGGATATTTATTTATTTTTCCTTTATTTTACTAGGCAAGTCAGTTAAGAACAAATTCTTATTTTCAATGAGAACAGCCTGTTCTGGGGCAGAACGACAGCTCAGGGATTCGAACTTGCAACCTTTCGGTTACTAGTCCAACGCTCTAACCACTAGGCTACCCTGCCGCCCCAAGTGCCTTGTGAAGTAGCTCAGTTAGTAGAGCATGGTGCTTGCAATACTAGGGTTGTGTTTTTCAATTCCCATGGGGGACCATACGAATAAGAGTGACTACTAAAATGAAACAGGAATTAATAGACCATTTCAGTTTCACATAGAAATAAGTTGCATTTGCAAAGTATTTCAAGAAACTGGAAAACATATTAATCAAGCAAGTATTTATATATTCCACAAGTATTATCAGACTCAAATTTCAAATCCTGGTAGGTAAACACTCAAATACATTTAGTTTAAATATTTTTTTTCAGAAAAGTTGTGCACTGGGCCCAGACCAATATAGGCATCATCGGCATTGCAAAGAAGTTGCAGCACTCCCACCCCCAAACTACTTCCCGCGGCTATTTGGTTAACATTTTTAGTGTAAACCATATATTTTCAACTGTAAACCATGATGTGATATTATGATTTATATTTAGTCTAGCGTGGATTGCTTTAACTAACTAAATCAGATGTATGATTGCCCTCAATATTGGACCTACTGTTACGCGTTGCAAATGTGTCTTGTGGTCAGTACCCAGCCATGCTTCAGTGTTTCCACGTCCCACCACCAGGTGTCAGTTTAGAGACACGGAGGGAGAGTGTTTTTGTTCTTGCTGATAAACACGAGACACCAAAACCAACGAGATTATCGCAGGAACATCTGATGCGCAGCATCATAGTTCGTCCAGAAATACTTTCATCACGTTGCTTCCACGCAACTATCCGATAGCCACCGGGTGGAGACAACAATGTGAGAGGTCCGACACAAAACCCGATACAAAGACGGCTAACGTCGTTGCTGATCGGACAACCTTGGGTACCAGTGAGTACATTCATGTAACTAAACACGTTTCAGTTAATTGTTCGTATCGTGTCAACGTCGTCTTCCATGATAGAAAGCTAACGTTAGCTAGCTAGCACTCAAAACCCGACAGTTTAATATTAGCCTAGCTTGCCAGCTAGTAGTGTGATGGTTGATATATGGGGATGGATGCATGAATCGTGACACATTACTGTAGCTAGCAACTCTGTAAAATCTTAAAGCCTATCTGTTACTAATGACATCACTTTTTTGTTAAATGTATCTGCATCATTTGATCGATTATCATACGGTACAATAGCAGCCCCCTCTATTTCTACACCCCAAATAATGTAATTATACTGTAAATAGCCAGCCAGCCTAGCTAGCTATATAGCTTTCATGGCTAGCTATAACACCAGAAACGTCTGGTTAGCTGTACGTTAGTCTGATTTGATATGGCTGTGTAATACACAATTAATTGGTATGTAACTACACCCTGAAACGAATACCTGTAAAATCGTGTAAATATTCATACAAGCCATAATGTTAAATACAATTACATTTAAACGTACTATATCGGTTGTCTGTGCGGTCTGTCCGAAAGTTCAAACAATATCCAAAGGAAAGTCAACTTTTAGAGGGCATATAGATAGGTATATGGTTCGGTTAGGCACTGAGGTAAAATTTGTTTTATATTTGGATATTCGGTAACTTTACTCTCTCTTCGACAGCTATTGAACCAAGCATGACAATGAACATTTTATATTCGGAATCGGGGGAGGATGGAGAACAATCAACACATTTTTTATGTCAATAAAAAAAAAACGATTTCAAACTTTATTAAAGGTGCACTATGCAGAAATAGCTCCGCCATACCTGGTTGCTAGAATTCTAATAGTTTGCCCAATTTCAGTTTGTGACGAAACAAGCAAGTATAGTGTAGATAATCACTGTACCATTTAAACTACTGTGAAATATATTTTCCATAAACAAAAATATTTTATTTTCAGCTGTTTGAATCTAGTGTATAAAACTGGAAGTAGAAGAGCAAAAACAAAACTTAAGATCAGGAATCATAGAACAGCGCACATAGAACAGATCTACCACTTATTATTCTTGCTTTCAATGATTGACTGATCTACAACACATTCCTATATGAATTTGGTCATGTTGCCCAAAGATGTACATATGGCAGTTTTCATTATTATAATAAAATTTTAAAAAAGTGTAGATAATTCTCCATCCTCCCCTGATTTAAAATATACTATTTTCATTGTTATGGAATGCTTGGTTCAATTGTCATTGAGGAGATAACCAAATATACAATATAAAACAAATTTTACCTAGGTGCATAATCAAACTGTATAGATAGATAGAGTGCCTTCAGAAAGTATTCACACTTAGTTACTGTGTTTTGCATTTCTAGGGCATTACACACGATACCCCATAGTGTGGTGGAATTTTGTTTTTCGAAATTTGTACAAATTAAGCTGAAATGTATTGAGTCAATAACCTTTTAACCCCTTTGTTTATGGCAAGCCTAAATATGTTCAGGATTAAAAATTTGCTTAACAATTCACATAATACACTATATATACAAAAGTATGTGGATTCGGCTATTTCAGCCACACCTGTTGCTGACAGGTGTATAAAATCGAGCACACAGCCCTGCAATCTCCATAGAGAAACATTGGCAGTAGAATGTCCTTACTGAAGAGCTCAGTGACTTTCAACATGATACTGCAAGTGCTGTTATTGTGACAAGGAAACGTATAGGAGCAACAACGGCACAGCTGCGAAGTGGTAGGCCACACAAGCTCACAGAATGGGACCACCGGGTATTGAAGTGCATAGCATGTAAAAATAGTCTGTCCTTGGTTGCAACACTCACTACTGAGTTCCAAACTGCCTTTGGAAGCAACATCAAGAACAGTTCGTCGGGAGCATCATGAAATGGGTTTCCATGGCCAAGCAGCCGCACACAAGCCTAAAATCACCATGTGCAATAACAAGCATCAGCCGGAGTGGTGTAAAGCTTTCCGCCATTGGACTCTGGAGCAGTGGAAACTTGTTGTCTGGAGTGATGAATCACGCTTCACCATCTAGCAGTCTGACAGACAAATCTGGGTTTGGTGGATGCTAAGAGAACGCTTCCTGCTCC
The DNA here is from genome assembly GCF_034236695.1 of Oncorhynchus nerka. NCBI lineage: Eukaryota > Metazoa > Chordata > Actinopteri > Salmoniformes > Salmonidae > Oncorhynchus > Oncorhynchus nerka. The sequence goes on along the minus strand of NC_088422.1, from coordinate 31,942,774 downwards.
AATGCATAGTGCCAACTGTAAAGTTTGGTGGAGGAGAAATAATGGTCTGTGGCTGTTTTTCATCATTCAGGCTAGGCCCTTTAGTTCCAGTGAAGGGAAATGTTAATGCTACAGCATACGCTGGCATTCTCGACTATTCTGTGCTTCCAACTTTGTGGAAACAGTTTGGGGAAAGCCCTTTTCTGTTTCAGCATGACAATGCCCTAGTGCACAAAGTGAGTTCCATACAGAAATTATTTGTCGAGATCGGTGTGGAAGAACTTGACTGGCCTGCACAGAGCCCTGACCTCAACCCCATCAAACACCTTTGGGATGAATTGGGACGCCGACTGCGAGCCAGGCCTAATCGCCCAACATCAGTGCCCCACCTCATTAATGCTCTTGTGGCTGAATGATAGCAAGTCCCTGCAGCAATGTTCCAACATCTAGTGGAAAGCCTTTCCCAGAAGAGTGGAGGCTGTTATAGCAGCAAAGGGGGACCAACTCAATATTAATGACCATGATTTTGGAATGAGATGTTCAATGACCAGGTGTCCACATACTTTTGGTCATGTAGTGTATGTTGGATGGACTCACTCTGTGTGCATTAATAGTGTTTAACATGATTTTTGAATGACTACCTCTTCTCTGCAGCCCACACATACAATTATTAAGGTCCCTCAGTCGAGCAGTGAATTTCAAACACAGATTCAACCACAAAAATCATGGACGTTTTCCAAGGCCTCACAAATAAGAGCACCTGTTGGTAGATGGGTCAAAAACAAATACACATTGACTATCCTTTTGAGCATGGTGAAGTTATTAATTATAATTTGGATGGTGTATCAATACACCCAGTAATACAAAGAAACAGGGGACCTTCCTAACAGTTGCTGGAGAGGAAGGAAACCGCTCAGGGTTTTCACCACGAGGTCAATGGTGACTTTAAAACAGTTACAGAGTTGAATGGCTATGATAGGAGAAAACTGCAGATGGTTACCCCACAATACTGACCTAAATGACAGAATGAAAAGAAAAAAGCCTGTACAGCAGGGGTTCCCAAACGTTTTTGGCTCATGATCCAATTTTGATATCTGAAAATTCTTGAGACCCCAACTATGTGAAAAAAATGATGTAGCCTAATTATCAGCCAATGTTTAAAAAATGTATTTGGGGCTATGGCAATCAATTAAAAAACATTCTAACCATATTTCTGATTGCAAATTAGTCAGACATAAGATACATTATCTCACCAACACTAATGAGATGGGTGTGCTTGATGCATGTCGAGTCGGAGATTCTGAAAGTCAGGGGGCGTGGTTGACAGTGCGCACCTTATCTCTGCTGTCAAATCCAACTTGGATCGATATTTGGTTTTAATGCAGACAAGAGCACTGAATCTAGCTTCCCACAGATATGAGCTGGCGAAGGGTACTAAGAGTTTTATGGTGCTTTCAAAACAAATGGCAACTTGGAAAAATACAAGGTGAAATCATGACGTCAGTGATCTTCAGGTCAGAAAGTCTGAGCTCTAAAGTCGTATCCAAAAGTTTTGAGAATGACACAAATATTAATTTTCACAAAGTCTGCTGCTTCAGTGTCTAGATATTTTTGTCAGATGTTACTATGGAATACTGAAGTATAATTACAAGCATTTCATAAGTGTTAAAGGCTTTTATGCAAAGAGTCAATATTTGCAGTGTTGACCTCTGCAATCCGCCCTGGCATGCTGTCAATTAACTTCTGGGGCAGCCCATTCTTGCATAATCAATGCTTGGAGTTTGTCAGAATTTGTGGTTTTTTGTTCCCCCGCCTCTTGAGGATTGACCACAAGTTCTCAATGGGATTAAGGTCTGGGGAGTTTCCTGGCGATGGACCCAAAATATCAATGTTTTGTTCCCCGAGCCACTTAGTTATCACTTTTGCCTTATGGCAAGGTGCTCCATCATGCTGGAAAAGGCATTGTTCTTCACCAAATTCTTCCTGGATGGTTGGGAGAAGTTGCTCTCGGAGGATGTGTGTTGGTACCATTCCTTATTCATTAGGCAAAATTGTGAGTGAGCCCACTCCCTTGGCTGAGAAGCAACCCCACACGTGAATGGTCTCAGGATGCTCTACTGTTGGCATGACACAGGACTGACGGTAGCGCTCACTAGAGGTTGACCGATTATGATTTTTCAACGGCGATACCGATTATTGGAGGACCAAAAAAGCCGATACCAATTAATCAGCCAATTTTTTTGTATTTATTTATTTGTAATAATGACAATTACAACAATACTGAATGAACACTTATTTTAACTTAATATAATACATCAATAAAATCAATTTAGCCTCAAAAATGTGAAACGTGTTCAATTTGGTTTAAATAATGCAAAAACAAAGTGTTGGAGAAGAAAGTAAAAGTGCAATATGTGCTGTGTAAAAAAGCTAACGTTTAATTTCCTTGCTCAGAACATGAGAACATATGAAAGCTGGTGGTTCCTTTTAACACGAGTCTTCAATATTCCCAGGTAAGACGTTTTAGGTTGTAGTTATTATTGGAATTAAAGGACTATTTCTCTCTATAAGATTTGTATTTCATATTCTCATAGGCACTTTACTATTGCCAGTGTAACGGTATAGCGTCCATCCCTCTCCTCGCCCCTACCTGGGCTCGAACCAGGAACACATCGACAACAGCCACCCTCGAAGCAGCGTTACCCATGCAGAGCAAGGGGAACAACTACTCCAAGTCTCAGAACGAGTGACGTTTGAAACGCTATTAGTGCGCACCCCGCTAACTAGCTAGCCATTTCACATCGGTTACACCAACCTAATCTTCAGGAGTTCATAGGCTTGAAGTCATAAACAGCTCAATGCTTGAAGCACAGCAAAGAGCTGCTGGCAAAACTCATGAAAGTGCTGTTTGAATGAATGCTTACAAGCCTGCTGGTGCCTACCATCGCTCAGTCAGAAGTCAGACTGCTCTATCAAATCATACACTTAATTATAACATAATAACACAGAAATACGAGCCTTTGGTCATTAAAATGGTAGAATCCGGAAACGATCATTTCGAAAACAAAACGTTTATTCTTTCAGTGAAATACGGAACTGTTCCGTATTTTATCTAACGGATGGCATCCCTAAGTCTAAATATTGCTGTTACATTGTACAACCATCAATGTTATGTCATAATTATGTACAATTCTGGCAAATTAACTACGTTCTTTGTTAGGAATAAATGGACTTCACACAGTTCGCAATGAGCCAGGAGACCCAAACTGCTGCATATACCCTGACTGCTTGCACGGAACACAAGAGAAATGACACAATTTTCCTAGTTATAAGAAATTCATTTTAGAAGACAATATTAACTAAATATGCAGGTTTAAAAATATATACTTGTCTATTGATTTTAAAGAAAGGCATTGATGTTTATGGTTAGGTACATTGGTGCAACGACAGTGCTTTTTTTGCAAATGCGCTTGTTAAATCACCCGTTTGTCGAAGTAGGCTGTGATTCAATGAGAAATTAACAGGCACCACATCAAATATATGCAACGCAGGATACGCTAGATAAACTAGTAATATCATCAACCATGTGTAGTTAACTAGGGATTATGTTAAGATTGATTGTTTTTTATAAGATAAGTTTAATGCTAGCTAGCAACTTACCTTGGCTTCTTGCTGCCCTCGCATAACAGGTAGTCAGCCTGCCATACAGGCTCCTTGTGGAGTGCAATGTAAGGCAGGTGGTTAGAACGTTGGACTAGTAACTGGAAGGTTGAAAAAACTAATCCCCGAGCTGACAAGGTGAAAATCTGTCGTTCTGCCCCTGAACAAGGCAGTTAACCCACCGTTCCTAGGCCGTCATTGAAAATAAGAATGTGTTCTTAACTGACTTGCCTAGTTAAATAAAGGTGTAAAAAATCTGCAAATCGGTGTCCAAAAATACAGTTTACCGATTGTTATGAAAACTTGAAATCGGCCCTAATTAATCGGCCATGCCGATTATTCTGTCGACCTCTAGCGCTCACCTTGTCTTCTCCGGACAAGCTTTTTTCCGGATGCCCCAAACAATTGGAAAGTGGATTCATCAGAGAAAATGACTACCCCAGTCCTCAACAGTCCAATCCCTGTACCTTTTTGCAGAATATCAGTCTGTTCCTGATGTTTTTCCTGGAAAGAAGTGCCCTTCTTGACTCCAGGCCATCCTCCAAACCATCCTCCTCATTGTGCGTGCTGATGCACTCACACCTGCCTGCTGCCATTCCTGAGCAAGCTCTGTACTGTTGGTGCCCCGATCCCGCAGCTGAATCAACTTTAGGAGACGATCTTGGCGTTTTCTGGACTTTCTTGGGCGCCCTGAAGCCTTCTTCACAACAATTGAACCACTCTCCTTGAAGCTCTTGATGATCCGATAAATGGTTGATTTAGGTGCAATCTTACTGGCAGCAATATCCTTGCCTGTGAAGCCCTTTTTGTGCAAAGCAATGATGACGGCATGTGTTTCCTTGCAGGTAACCATGGTTGACAGAGGAATAACAATGATTCCAAGCAGCACCCTCCTTTTGAAGCTTCCAGTCTGTTATTCGAACTCAATCAGCATGACAGAGTGATCTCCAGCCTTGTCCTTGTCAACACTCACACCTGTGTTAACCTGTTAGTACTCTAGGGGCAGTATTTCATTTTTGGATAAAAAGACGTGCCCGTTTTAAGCGCAATATTTTGTCACGAAAAGATGCTCGAATATGCTTGGAATTGATAGTTTTGGAAAGAAGAGAGTCTTACGTTTCCAGAACTGCAAAGATTTTCACTGTGAGTCCCTTAGAACAAATGCTTCGGGCAAAACCAAGATGTATGACCGACCAGGAAATGAACAGGATTTTTGAGGCTACGTTTTCCATGATCGCCTTATATGGCTGTGAATGCGACAGGAATCAACGGACACTTTATCTTGTTTCCCCAAGGTCTCTGCAGCATTGTGACGTATTTGTAGGCATATCATTGGAAGATTGACCATAAGAGACTACAATTGCCAAGTGTCCCGCTTGGGGTCTGCGTGGCATTTGGTGCGCAAAAGTCAGCTCCCAGTGTTTTTCCATTCGAATCAGACAACAAAGCAGGCTTCAAGGACGGTGCTTTCAATGGAGAGAAATATGAGAAACCACCTTCAGGATTGATTCAAACAACGTTTTCCATGTTTCAGTCGATATTATGGAGTTAATTCGGAAAAAAGTTTGACGTGTAGGTGACTGAATTTTCGGTTAGTTTTGGTAGCCAAATGCATAGTAACAAAAGGGAACGATGTGTCCTACACAAGAATCTTTCAGGAAACACTGGACATCTGCTATGTAACTGAGAGTCTCATCATTGAAACATCTGAAGTTCTTCAAAGGTAAATTATTTTATTTGATTCCTTGGCTGGTTTTTGTGAATATGTTGCGTGCTAAATGCTAACGCTAAATGCTAAGCTAGCTATCACCACTCTTACACAAATTATTGATTTTCTCTGGTTCTAAAGCATATTTTGAAAATCTGAGACGACAGGATTGTTAAGAAAAGGATAAGCTTGAGAGCAGGCATATTTATTTCATTTCATTTGCGATTTTTAGAAATCGCTAACGTTGCGTTATGAGCTTGAGGCTGTAGTAACGATACCGCATGCGGGATGGGGCGGACTATGAGGTTAACGAGAGACTCACTGACATGATGTCAGCTGGTCCTTTTGTGGCAGGGCTGAAATGCAGTGGAAATGTTTTTTGGGATTCAGTTCATTTGCATGGCAAATAGGGACTTTGCAATTAATTGCAATTCATCTGATCACTCTTCATAACATTCTGGACTATATGCAATTTGCCATCATTCAAACTGAGGCAGCAGACTTTGTGGAAATTAATATTTGTGTCATTCTCAAAACTTTTGGCCACGACTGTAGAATGAGGCCTGTGTTTCCAAGTTGGAATTCCGAGTTTGATGACTGTTCAAAAATAACCCATTACTTATGTAAATAAGTTTCTTCTGTTTTTTAAATTTTTAATACATTTGCAAAAATTTCTAAAATACTTTTTGCTTTGTCATTATGGGGTATTGTGTGTAGATTGATGAGGAAAACAAATAATTTAATACATTTTATAATACGGCTGTATTGTAACAAAATGTGGAAAACGTCAAGGGGTCTGAATACTTTCCTTATGCACTGTTTTAAGAAGCAGAAGAAGTGAAAACAGCATCATTGTCATCAACATTGTTGCTTGTGCTGCATTGACCATGCAGACTGAATGCAAGTGTCTCATGGTCAAGCATCAACAAATGCGCTCCTTGAGTGACGAGGCGCGGCTAGGTCTGTGTGGAAAGCGGCATGAAGAGGGAGAGCGGAGAGAGACGACTCATATAGCTGAGTAAACTATAGAAACAGACGTTACACACGGCGTATCACATTTAACAATCCAAACACTCAAATACCGTTATAGAAGGTAAAGTAAAAACCCCAACCGTTCTGTGCATCAATACCGGTTTACCGTAAAATACGGTATACCACCTAACCCTAGGCCAAGGTCCGGAGCCTGCTGGTTTTCTGTTCTACCTAATAATTACTTGCACACACCTGGTGTCCCAGGTCTAAATCAGTCACTGATTACAGGGGAACGATGGAATGGAACTGGCTTTGAAGTGCAGAGTTGAGTTGAAGGCCTAATACCTTTGGGACACCTGGGAGTTTTCAATGGTTGCAACCAGAGTCCTTTGCCTTTGTTAACAAACAGAGTAGACTAACCTTCTGTTTTTGTTTAAATTTCTTTCAGGTGCATGGGATGCTCAACTGAAGAGGCTTGCTACTTTTGGGTCATTTCAACACAATATTCTCAATCCCTTTCAGGCTCCAAAAACAAAGGCTTATGTTCTATTGTTGACACATTTGAAACAATTATTTTTATTTTTTGTAATTTTTTTTAGAGTAGTGCAGGATGGAATTATTATTTTTTGTTGAGTTCTTCTCAGTTTTTCATTGTCGACCAATGCACCACATTAAGTTTGAATGATAGGAAGCTAAAGAAAATAACTTGACTGGAAGGCCCAGTTGCTTTAACATATTTCTAAAGCTGGGAGAGGCAGTAACAAGATGCTGTCCTCTACAGCCATGGATTCACTGGCCAGTTGGAGGAGGAGTCTGGTCCCTCAGACGTCTTAATGAAGGCCGTGTTCTGGCTGAGAACTGAGACCAAGGTCCTAAAAGGCTAACAAGTGAGGCACTGTCCTCTCCTGCTGTTGACTTGCCTTTATATTCTGTGTAGTAGGATCCCCACACTTCCCCCTAAAGCCTCAAGATGGGCCTGTTCTTAGACTTCAACCCCTTTGATAACCTGCTGTGCATTCTCCTGGGCATCTCCTTCACGGTGTGGTTCACCTTACTGCTGGTCTTCATCATCGTGCCTGCCATCTTTGGAGTGTCCTTTGGCATTCGACAGCTCTACATGAAAACACTACTGAAGATCTTTGAGGTGAGTGTGAACCACTTGAGTGTTTGCAGGGGTTCATTGATGTTATCAGTTTCTGGTCAGAGAGGACATCACATCTGACATTTGCACATGTATGATTAATATGAATGATCACTAATGGATGCTAGGCATATACATTTCACACAACATTTATGACTGAATTAGACTTGAGTGGAGTGCATGGATTATGCTCACCGTGCAGTGATGTGGCAGTTCCCCGTGTGAACGTGCACTTGACCTAAACTGGGGCTTAGGAATGGGAATGCAGTTTTGTGTAGGTCATGCGCTTCCTCCCCATCTCCAATCCCTCACCTCCTACATCAAAGCTCCATTGTGTTAGTTCAGTTCAGGTCTGTATTTTCACTGTGCTCCATTTCCTTCCCATGAAGTCTTGCCAAACCCTTATGTTGTCACAGGGAGGTTGAGGCAGAACATGTGGTGTACACTTTATATAATGAGTGTGTAATAGCACACAAGAATAATCAATGACTCAACAATGTCATGCTTGTCAATATAATGGGCTACTGCCAAAAGAGTAAGCTTTTGATATCGATTTGTACGAAACCTTCCGCACATATTTTCCCATTGTAAAAGTGTTCAGAAAGTGACTTTTTGGACCTGAATGCCAAAACATTTGAGAGATAAAGATGCTCAAAGTTTACCATGAGACGTGTCTAAATCACTGGAAAATATTAACTATTTAGATTTATATGAGAGGTCGACCGATTAATCGGAATGGCCGATTAATTAGGGCCGATTTAAAGTTTTCATAACAATCGGAAATCGGTATTTTTGGGCACCGATTTGCCGATTTAATTTATTTTCTTTTTTTTATATACCTTTATTTAACTAGGCAAGTCAGTTAAGAACACATTCTTATTTTCAATGACGGCCTAGGAATGGTGGGTTAACTGCGTTGTTCAGGGGCAGAACGACAGATTTTCACCGTGTCAGCTCGGGGGATCCAATCTTGCAACATTACAGTTAACTAGTCTAACGCAATTAACAACCTGGCTTTCTCTCGTTGCACTCCACAAGGAGACTGACTGCCTGTTACACAAATGCAGTAAGCCAAGGTAAGTTGCTAGCTAGCATTAAACTTATCTTATAAAAAACAATCAATCATAATCACTAGTTAACTACACATGGTTGATGATATTACTAGATATTATCTAGCGTGTCCTGTGTTGCATATAATCTGACTGAGCATACAGGTATCTAAGTATCTGACTGAGCGGTGGTAGGCAGAAGCAGGCGCGTAAACAATCATTCAAACAGCACTTTCGTGCGTTTTGCAAGCAGCTCTTCTTTGTGTGTCAAGCATTGCGCTTTTTATGACTTCAAGCCTATCAACTACCGAGATGAGGCTTGTGTAACCGAAGTGAAATGGCCAGCTAGTTAGCGCGCGCTAATTGTCGTTGTGTTGCTGGTTCGAGCCCAGGGAGGAGCGAGGAGAGGGACGGAAGCTATACTGTTACACTGGCAATAGTAAAGTGCCTATAAGGACATCCAATAGTCAAAGGTTAATGAAATACAAATGGTATAGAGGGAAATAGTCCTATAATTCCTATAATAACCACAACCTAAAACTTCTTACCTGGGAATATTGAAGACTCATGTTAAAAGGAACCACCAGCTTTCATATGTTCTCATGTTCTGAGCAATGAACTCAAACGTTAGCTTTCTTACATAGCACATATTGCACTTTTTCTTTCTTCTCCAACACTTATTATTTAAACCAAATTGAAAAATTTTCATTATTTACTTGAGGCTAAATTGATTTTATTGATGTATTATATCAAGTTAAAATAAGTGTTAATTCAGTATCGTTGTAAATGTCATTATTACAAAAAACAAAAAAACAATCGTCCGATTAATCGGTATCTGCTTTTTTGGTCCTCCAATAATCGGTATCGGCGTTGAAAAATCATAATCGGTCGACCTCTAATTTATATAAATTAAAAGTTTATAAACAGGGTTGTCGAACTACTTTATAATTTCTTTCAAGAGTTTAAAATAAAAATGGCGCAAAAATAAACGTTTAAACTCAAATTCATATTGACATATGTTGTAGCTTAGACACTATTTTACATCATCTGTTTTTCTGTTGTGCCAACCATTTCTTTAGACACAACATGCTCTTGAATACAGGGTGGGCGTCATGTTTTGGCTGATAAATGTACTAAAATGGAATTCAATTGAAAGTTCAACTTTCAAATGGTAACACTAAGATGGTTAGAGGTCCACACATCAGAGAATGTTGACTTGAATGCCCTGGCAGTTTTGTATCCAAATATTGTTTGATTTGCTTGCCATCTACAGTGGTGATGACTGTAGTCTGACTGACCACTTTACCCGGACGAGGACTCGCCGATGTCAAGCTCTTTCCAAAAGCCTAATCTCTGACTAAGTAAGCTAAATGACACATGTTGTTTGCTTAGCTAGCTAGCTACATGCCAAATGGATAGAATACCCAGCCTCATGTATCTGAAATTACATTGATGTTTACTGATCATGAAAAGCAGGCAGTTACTTGCTGTACAAGAATTTCGCTACAACCGCAATAACATGTGCTAAAAATGTATGTGACCAATAAAATTTGATTTGTATAACTCTGATAGAACTTAATGTTGACTAATCGTTCTGACTATCCTTTTCAAGAGGTGATGATATTAAAAAACAAATATGTATAATATTTAACAATCCCTTAAATGTCACGTAGTTGTCAATGGTTTTAGCGGAGCTGGGGGTCTCCTTGCCCTCCCCAGCAGCTTAATTGAACGCTCTGTTTTTTTATATCAACCTATTCAAGAGCATGTTTTGTCTCAACCTATGGCGGCGGGCACAACACAAAAACCTTAGAAGATGTAAGGTCTAAGCTACAACATATGTGAATCTGATAATTGATTGTAAAGGGATAGAGTCAAAAAGTGATTGAATTCAAATGGATTTACCCGTTTTAAATTCTTATGTCAATCTCAATGTGACTCATATTTAAAAAGAATAGTGCCGAGACTGGAGCAAAAAATATGGTCATAGGAAACCTTCTCTAGCCCATGTTTACATAAATCCAATTATTTTTAACTTTAGCAGTACATCTAAGAAGAATCTTGAATTTCCGGCGCCGACAGAGATGGCCGCCTCGCTTCGCGTTCTAGGAAACTATGCAGTTTTTTGTTTTTTTACGTGTTATTTCTTACATTAGTACCCCAGGTCATCTTAGGTTTCATTACATACAGTCGAGAAGAACTACTGAATATAAGATCAGCGTCAACTCACCATCAGTACGACCAAGAATATGTTTTCCGCGACGCGGATCCTGTGTTCTGCCTTACAAACAGGACAACGGAATGGATCGCATGCAGCGACCCAAGAAAACGACTCCGAAAAAGAGGGAAACGTAGCGGTCTTCTGGTCAGACTCCGGACAAGGGCACATCACGCACCACTCCCGAGCATTCTTCTTGCCAATGTCCAGTCTCTTGACAACAAGGTTGATGAAATCCGAGCAAGGGTAGCATTCCAGAGGGACATCAGAGACTGCAATGTTCTCTGCTTCACGGAAACATGGCTTACTGGGAAGACGCTATCCGATGCGGTGCAGCCAACGGGTTTCTCCACGCATCGCGCCGACAGAAACAAACATCTTTCTGGTAAGAAGAGCGGCGGGGGCGTATGCCTCATGACTAACAAGACATGGTGTGATGAAGGAAACATACAGGAACTCAAATCCTTCTGTTCACCTGATTTAGAATTCCTCACAATCAAATGTAGACCGCATTATCTTCCAAGAGAATTCTCTTCGATTATAATCACAGCCGTATATATCCCCCAAGCAGACACATCGATGGCTCTGAACGAACTTTATTTAACTCTTTGCAAACTGGAAACCATTTATCCGGAGGCTGCATTCATTGTAGCTGGGGATTTTAACAAAGCTAATCTGAAAACAAGACTCCTAAATTTTATCAGCATATCGATTGCGCAACCAGGGGTGGTAAAACCTTGGATCATTGTTACTCTAACTTCCGCGACGCATATAAGGCCCTGCCCCGCCCCCTTTCGGAAAAGCTGACCACGACTCCATTTTGTTGATCCCTGCCTACAGGCAGAAACTTAAACAAGAGGCTCCCACGCTGAGGTCTGTCCAACGCTGGTCAGACCAAGCTGACTCCACACTCCAAGACTGCTTCCATCGTGTGGACTGGGACATGTTTCGTATTGCGTCAGATGAAAATATTGACGAATACGCTGATTCGGTGTGCGAGTTCATTAGAACGTCGTCGAAGATGTCGTTCCCATAGCAACGATAAAAACATTCCCAAACCAGAAACCGTGGATTGATGGCAGCATTCGCGTGAAACTGAAAGCGCGAACCACTGCTTTTAATCAGGGCAAGGTGTCTGGTAACATGTCCGAATATAAACAATGCAGCTATTCCTCCGCAAGGCTATTAAACAAGCTAAGCGTCAGTACAGGGACAAAGTGGAATCTCAATTCAATGGCTCAGACACAAGAGGCATGTGGCAGGGTCTACAGTCAATCACGGACTACAAGAAGAAACCCAGCCCAGTCACGGACCAGGATGTCTTGCTCCCAGGCAGACTAAATAACTTTTTGCCCGCTTTGAGGACAATACAGTGCCACTGACACGGCCTGCAACGAAAACATGCGGTCTCTCCTTCACTGCAGCCGAGGTGAGTAAGACATTTAAACGTGTTAACCCTCGCAAGGCTGCAGGCCCAGACGGCATCCCCAGCCGCGCCCTCAGAGCATGCGCAGACCAGCTGGCCGGTGTGTTTACGGACATATTCAATCAATCCCTATACCAGTCTGCTGTTCCCACATGCTTCAAGAGGGCCACCATTGTTCCTGTTCCCAAGAAAGCTAAGGTAACTGAGCTAAACGACTACCGCCCCGTAGCACTCACTTCCGTCATCATGAAGTGCTTTGAGAGACTAGTCAAGGACCATATCACTTCCACCCTACCTGACACCCTAGACCCACTCCAATTTGCTTACCGCCCAAATAGGTCCACAGACGATGCAATCTCAACCACACTGCACACTGCCCTAACCCACCTGGACAAGAGGAATACCTATGTGAGAATGCTGTTCATCGACTACAGCTCGGCATTCAACACCATAGTACCCTCCAAGCTCGTCATCAAGCTCGAGACCCTGGGTCTCGACCCCGCCCTGTGCAACTGGGTACTGGACTTCCTGACGGGCCGCCCCCAGGTGGTGAGGGTAGGCAACAACATCTCCTCCCCGCTGATCCTCAACACGGGGGCCCCACAAGGGTGCGTTCTGAGCCCTCTCCTGTACTCCCTGTTCACCCACGACTGCGTGGCCACGCACGCCTCCAACTCAATCATCAAGTTTGCGGACGACACAACAGTGGTAGGCTTGATTACCAACAACGACGAGACGGCCTACAGGGAGGAGGTGAGGGCCCTCGGAGTGTGGTGTCAGGAAAATAACCTCACACTCAACGTCAACAAAACTAAGGAGATGATTGTGGACTTCAGGAAACAGCAGAGGGAACACCCCCTATCCACATCGATGGAACAGTAGTGGAGAGGGTAGCAAGTTTTAAGTTCCTCGGCATACACATCACAGACAAACTGAATTGGTCCACTCACACTGACAGCGTCGTGAAGAAGGCGCAGCAGCGCCTCTTCAACCTCAGGAGGCTGAAGAAATTCGGCTTGTCACCAAAAGCACTCACGAACTTCTACAGATGCACAATCGAGAGCATCCTGGCGGGCTGTATCACCGCCTGGTACGGCAACTGCTCCGCCCTCAACCGTAAGGCTCTCCAGAGGGTAGTGAGGTCTGCACAACGCATCACCGGGGGCAAACTACCTGCCCTCCAGGACACCTACACCACCCGATGTTACAGGAAGGCCATAAAGATCATCAAGGACATCAACCACCCGAACCACTGCCTGTTCACCCCGCTATCATCCAGAAGGCGAGGTCAGTACAGGTGCATCAAAGCTGGGACTGAGAGACTGAAAAACAGCTTCTATCTCAAGGCTATCAGACTGTTAAACAGCCACCATTGAGTGGCTGCTGCCAACACACTGTCATTGACACTGACCCAACTCCAGCCACTTTAATAATGGGAATTGATGGGAAATGATGTAAATATATCACTAGCCACTTTAAACAATGCTACCTTATATAATGTTACTTACCCTACATTATTCATCTCATATGCATACGTATATACTGTACTCTACATCATCGACTGCATCCTTATGTAATACATGTATCACTAGCCACTTTAACTATGCCACTTTGTTTACTTTGTCTACATACTCATCTCATATGTATATACTGTACTCGATACCATCTACTGTATGCTGCTCTGTACCATCACTCACTCATATATCCTTATGTACATATTCTTTATCCCCTAACACTGTGTATAAGACAGTAGTTTTAGAATTGTTAGTTAGATTACTTGTTGGTTATCACTGCATTGTCGGAACTAGAAGCACAAGCATTTCGCTACACTCGCATTAACATCTGCTAACCATGTGTATGTGACAAATAAAATTTGATTTGATTTGAATCAAGTTAGCTACCTAGATAATGTTTAGCTAGTGATAGTGATCAAAATGATCTATATGCTGACAATATACTGACCACTCTAACAATGGGAATAAATGTCCACAAAAGCGGAAGGCAGGCGGGATCAGGCGAGACATTCTAGATGTTCGATCGGGTTCAAGTCCGGGCTCTGGTGAGCAGTACACTTGTAAAAAAGATTATAGAAAACACTGTTATATACATACAGTATGTACAACAGCTAGCAATATCTATACCACAATGCAATTGTGAGCATACTAGGAATTCTATATTATACTACAACGTCAGTGTAACTGAATATGGATATTGTGTTGGTTGAATGTTCAAGGCAGATTCTAGAATGTTCTTCAGCTGGTGAATTTTTGTGTGTGTTTGGTAATAATGGCAGCTGGTTTAGCAGGCTTTGGCACTGTGGCGATGTTGGCAGAGATGTTGGGTTTTGGGGGTAGTGACTCTGGCTTCTTGTAGACAACAGACTTGTCCTTTCTGCGCTCCACAGCCAGGTGGACAATCCTCTCATACACTTTTTTCATCACCCACTGCTTCGAACTCTTGCAGATGATTTATTTGTACACGCATTAGCTAAATGTAGCTTGCAAGACAATAACACAGCTAGCTAAACAGTCTAACACGTAACGTTAGCATATCAAACATGAACGTTTACACCTCTCATACGAATATAAAAGTATAGTTTCAGCTTATTAAAATGACCTTAACCTGTTGCGACGAGCAATCCCGTATCCGGGAGCGTAATTATAGCCTCAAGCTCATTACCATAACGCAACGTTAACTATTCATGAAAATCGCAAATGAAATGAAATAAATATATTGGCTCACAAGCTTAGCCTTTTGTTAACAACACTGTCATCTCAGATTTTCAAAAAATGCTTTTCAACCATAGCTACACAAGCATTTGTGTAAGAGTATTGAAAGCTAGCATAGCATTAAGCCTAGCATTCAGCAGGAAACATTTTCACAAAAACAAGAAAAGCATTCAAATAAAATCATTTACCTTTGAAGAACTTCGGATGTTTTCAATGAGGAGACTCTCAGTTAGATAGCAAATGTTCAGTTTTTCCAAAAAGATTATTTGTGTAGGAGAAATCGCTCCGTTTTGGCAATCACGTTTGGCTAAGAAAAAAACCCTGTCATTACAACGCAAACATTTTTCCAAATGAACTCCATAATATCGACAGAAACATGGCAAACGTTGTTTAGAATCAATCCTCAAGGTGTTTTTCACATATCTATTCGATGATAAATCACTCGTGGCAGTTTGGTTTCTCCTCTGTTCAAAATGGAAAAATGCACGCACCTGGAGATTACGCAATAATTTCGACGGAGGACACCGAGCGGACACCTGGTAAATATAGTCTCTTATGGTCAATTTTCCAATGATATGCCTACAAATACGTCACAATGCTGCAAACACCTTGGGGAAACGACAGAAAGTGTAGGCTCATTCCTTGCGCATTCACAGCCATATAAGGAGACATTGGAACACAGCGCATTCAAAATCTGGCTCACTTCCTGTATGAAATTTCATCTTGGTTTCGCCTGTAGCATTAGTTCTGTGGCACTCACAGACAATATCTTTGCAGTTTTGGAAACGTGTTTTCTTTCCAAAGCTGTCAATTATATGCATAGTCGAGCATCTTTTCGTGACAAAATATCTTGTTTAAAACGGGAACGTTTTTCATCCAAAAATGAAATACTGCCCCCAGAGGTTCAAGAGGTTAAAACAAATTACTGTATGAATGTTGGGCTCAACGAAACAACTGTTTACACTGCCCTGCTTTGAGGCGGGCAACTGTCGGGTGATTGTTGTGTGCAACCTCCGGAGGTAGCGTTCAAGATGTGAGAAATACGCACGTTAACATTGCAGTAATGTCTCTCGACAATCGATACCTCTCGAGAATCTCTAAAAAATTATCCTTAATTCTTGTTAATGAAAATAGACCCTTAGGCATGAAGTTTACTTTGTAGGATCTGTGCTTCTGACCCTACTTGATCAACTATTCTGGCCTTGTTTAGCCTACTGATGGGTTAAAAAGCGTCTCTCAATATGATGAATCTGAAGTTTCAATGGTTGGTGGGAGCCTAGCTGCCTGGTCACATCTCACTAGTGAGCCCTTGCTAAAACTGAACTAGAGCTGAAACCAGAGAAGGTTATCACCCTCTTTCTTCCTTTCCTTTCTTAAGTGTCGAAAGTAAGCCTGTCAGCAGTTTCCAGCGAACCCCTTTGAGAGTGAATTCTAGTGCCAAAAATAAATGGTCCGGGGGGAGATGGCAGGGGCTTGATATATGAGAGCTTTTCAGCTCGCAGTAGTGCCTAGTCTAGTCAACCAGCATTTGTATGGTAGAAGTAAAGGGTTCAAATGACAGATTGTTGGAAACTATGTGATTGTATGACAGGTTATATTTCACTTGGTTTCTGCAAATACAAGACCTTGGTATTGCTTCAATGATTAAAGTCTCCAACATGTGGAAATCACATATTGTGCTGCTGGTAACTTGAGTCACGAATGTAACCTCATAACTGGTATATGTGCATGTAGCAGCCTATGTGTGAGCTGGGCTCTGGGAATCGTCTTGCTATCCAGGGAAGGATCTCCCAACTGGCAGCCAGCGAGTGGTTTTATTTGTCCCCCCCCAAAAAACTTTTATTTTATTATTATAATTTTTGGGGGGCATAAAATACTTTTAAACACCAGGAAATCAGCTCCAAATGATTTTAATTTAAGAAATCTATTCCCAAGTATTCCCACACATAATAGAGAGACACATGATCGTATACAAATGTAAGCAAGGTTTGAAAATATTATTTATGTTTGGGCTTCTTGCGGTCAATTTGTAGTCTACAAATGATTTATAATGAAGTTCCGGCCCCTCGACCATCCTCTCCAGAAAAAATTGTCCCGCGGCTGAAATCCAGTTGATGATCTCTGATCAAGGGTATGGACAGGAACTTTCTCTCCATGCTTAGTATATCAGATCTCATGCAGAGAAGGGTAATATTGCAAAGATATATCAAATCAAATCGAATTTTATTTGTCACATACACATGGTTAGCAGATGTTAGTGCGAGTGTAGCGAAATGCTTGTGCTTCTAGTTCCGACAATGCAGTAATAACCAACAAGTAATCTAGCTAACAATTCCAAAACTACTACCTTATAGACACAAGTGTAAGGGGATAAAGAATATGTACATAAGATATATGAATGAGTGATGGTACAGAGCGGCATAGGCAAGATACAGTAGATGGTATTGAGTGCAGTATATACATATGAGATGAGTATGTAAACAAAGTGGCATAGTTAATGTGGCTAGTGATACATGTGTTACATAAGGATGCAGTAGATGATATAGAGTACAGTATATACGTATACATATGAGATGAATAATGTAGGGTATGTAAACATTACCACACCCCTCTGTCGTAATTGATGTGTTGGCCTTGCTTTTCCTTGTTCCAGTTTACTGACTCAACAGGATTGCTATGCTCCTCCTTTACTAGCCTACACCCAAACATACACATTGGTGTCCCTATAAGCTGCCCTTTAGTCTTATGATTCACATGTCATGGTATTTTGTTGTAAACAACTGTAAGATCTCCCGTCGGTGAACAGTGTTCTTTCAAAAGGCATAACGGTCCGTTTCAGTTTCTAAAGAGAACTGTGTCCGTCTGTAGCGCTGTTGACATTGGCCTCGCACCACGTAGTAGCAAAGATGCTTCGCCTCTACCTCTGTTGAAATGATCTTCTCCACAGGTGGTCAGTCTAGTAAATGTCCAGTCCTGTCAGAGGAATGTTGTGCAGCAGTTGATCAGATGAACCGCACCAACTGGCAAGGCCAGTTTCCTGGTAAAGCATTTTTAGAATGTGAACACCTTCTTTTCTTAGCATTTTTGTTAGCTAGGTGCTCTGAGCTACTTCCATGAGCCATTTGGCTCTCAGAACTGTATTGGAGTATCGTGGATGTATAAGATGGATGCTTGAGCAGATTGGAATGTTCTGGCAGCAGAATTCTGCTCTTTTGTCTGTCTGTCTTTGTGAACATCAGGATCTTATAATGATGTAATGTGTTGTGTGAACTTGCTCAGTGCCTGGGGTTGAGTGAAGGTTGAGAACAGCAGATCCCCTCCCACTTCATCCTTCCTGTTCTGCCTGTTATTGCCAAGGCATGGGGAACACTCAGTTCTTTTCCAGCCTCTTACTAGATTAGTATTTGTCTAAGTGTGCACATACAGATATGATACAGATACAATTTTCACATCTGCAGTGCGTTCAGCTTAGGTGACTGTTCTTTGAGGCCTACATAAAACAAACAACTACTTATGTGAATGCATTTAGAAATGGAAAATAAAATATTACAATCTAATCATTCTAATGATTTCTGTGGAGACAGACTTCCCTCACAATATCTGTCTGCCTTGGAATTGTAACACCAGCTAATATCAATAACTTATCATCATAGTAGCGTTAACAGATTTGATGTTCTACTGTTTCGGTTTCTGAAATATAGGCCTATTGAAAATGGCACTTGTTGAGATAATGTCTGCAATTTATTGCAAGTCTTTATGAACTCAAGTGTTGTGGATAAAAGACAATGGACATATCTATATAGACCTAGCTGTCATTTTAATATCTAATCTGACAAACCGACACCATTTCTGTAATAAGGCATGAAGCTGTTTGTCATTTTATGACATTTTATTTGGTCAGTCTATTGTTTAGAATTTGATTATTGTCTGAATGAGCCAGAATGTTTTTTTCTCTGCAAAATGTAAGCTAACATCTGTCTACTTTAAATGACTCTCCTTGTAGTGGGCCACACATAGGATTGAAAGAGGAGCCAAGGACAACAACCATCTCTTGTACAAGCCTTACTCTAATGGTGAGTGACGGGCTCTGTGTATGAGTGTGTTGTTGTTGTTAATGAGTGTGTCTGATGGGTAAATTGGTAGTGGTTAACCATTTCCCATGTCTCCCCGGTGCATTTCAGCCATCATCGCTAAGGAGCCCACCTCCCTGGAGGAGGAGATAAAGGAGATCCGGCGCAGTGGCAGTAACCGGGACCTGGACCATGCCTCCGAGTTTGAGATGTCCGACATCTTCTACTTCTGCCGGCAAGGAGTTGAGAGCATCATGGACGACGAGGTGACCAAGAGGTTTTCTGCTGAGGAGCTGGAGTCATGGAACCTGCTGACCCGTAGCAACTACAACTTCCAGCACATCAGTCTGAGGCTGACGGTCCTGTGGGGGCTGGGGGTGGTGATCCGCTACGGCTTCCTTCTGCCTCTCAGGTAAGACCGGATCAAGGTTAGGGGAAGGGATCAGATGTGGCGCTGGTTGGTTCAGTAATAACACTCTCTGTTTTCTGACATGTGTAAACAAAGATGGACAGGCTGACCTCAGACACCTCTCCTTGTTTCTCCTAGAGAACATATGACACACTCTTATTATATCATGGGAATTCATTGTAATCTGTGTACAGTGCATTCGGAAAGTATTCAGACCCCTTGACCTTTTCCACATTTTGTTACGTTAAATTCTTGGTTAAATTTTTTTCCCCCCTCATCAATCTACACACAATATCCCATAATGACAAAGCAAAAACAGGTTTTTAGAAATGTTTTTAAAACAGAAATACCATATTTGTGACTGACCTGCTCGATTCAGTTTTATTCAGCTAAATTTGAAATTGTGTTTTTTACATTGGATAAAAGTAGAGACTCAAAACTAGAAAATGGTATGTCATATACTACAGTTGAGGAACAATGGGAAAGTAATTTTGCTTTGAAAGTTGATAAACTTGTAACCTCACTTTTGAGAAAATGGCCCTTGAATATTTTGGTACCTACAGGAGAGCTCTTCTTTGTCTACACCCATTCAGCATCGTTCACACCCTCTTAAACGCTTTAGCCCCACCCATCTTTTTAAGGATTCACATATGAGGCTATGTACTAAACAACCAAAGACTTCAAGACACCTAGGTTGGTTTATACTATGGGTGTGTTCATAAATTTAATCTGGAGTGCCAGTGTGCTCTGGGCTTTCGTAAACTCAAAGTGTTGTCGGATTCGCTGTTCGTAAATTCCGAGCATTTCGCTCTTGGAGCGTCCAGAGCGCACACTGGATGATCTTGCTGAAAAGTAGGGTTGATCCGAGTGTTCTGACCTAACAGCAACAGTCAGGCATCCAAGCTAACTGGCTAACATTGGCTAGCTTGCTAGAAACTTCTAAACACAAATGAGAGAACAGCTCACTCTGACCATTTTACTCGCCCTAGCAGAGCTGTTTAGGCTGTTTTTATGTTATTCAGAGCGTTGGTGACTGCAACTGTGCTGCTAGCAACAATTTAATTAATTAATTAATTTAAAAAAGTACCCCCTTTTCTCCACAATTTCGTGGTATCGAGTTGGTAGTTAAAGTCTTGTCTCATCGACAATCGTACAGACTCGGGAGAGGCGAAGGTTGAGAGCCGTGCTTTCCCTGAAACACAACCCAACCACGCCACACTGCTTCTTGACACAATGCCCACTTAACCCGGAAGCCAGCTGCACCAATGTGTCAGATGAAACACCGTACACCTGGTGACCGTGTCAGCGTGCACTGCGCCTGGCCCGCCACAGGAGTTGCACGTGCGCGATGGGACAAGGACATCCATGCTGGCCAAACCCTCCCCCAACTCGGACGACACTGGGCCAATTTCGCACCGCCTCATGGGTCTCCCGGTCGCGACACAACCCGGGATCGAACCCGTAGACCGCTGCGCCACTCGGGAGGCTTGCCTGGTGGTTTTAATTAAAGATATTGATTGGGGAGAGTCCTACCTGCCATCCCATGGGTCTCCCGGTCGGGACAGAGCCTGGACTCGAACCCAGAATCTCTAGTGGCACAGCCTTAGACCACTGCGACAATCGGGAGGCCCCCTAATTACGCTTTTTTGCCAAGGTTTACTGACACAGGCCATATTCAACCGGTATTGAGTGTTTGTAAATGTGTCAGATATTCTGCGCTCTGGCACACTCAGACTATAGTGCTCTGAAATCGGAGTAGATAGCTAGATCAAATTTACCAGCTACGTCTATCGACAGTTGTTGCAGTGACATCATAAACATTCTATTGAAATAGTTACTTGCATAGTGGAGTCTTTTTAGCTGACTAGCTAAACAATGAACCATAATTCCAACTCATAACGTTACTACCCTGCATGAATATGCAGGTAGCTAACCAACCAGGTTCTAGCTAACATTAGACTATAACTAGCAATGCAATTGGCTCTGCGATAAGAATGATATTACTAAATAGATCATACAAGTAACGTTAGCTAGCTAAATAGCCAGCTAACATTAGCTAGCTAGCTAACAGTACACTTTCACTTGAAATGAAAACGACTCTCTGACAAACTTAGAAACGTGTAATATCAGAAAATGGAGCTAGCTAGACTCTCTTACCCCGTATACATGGATGGACGCTTCTCCCTCTGTCGCGGATGCCTTGGTTGCCCTTAGTTTGAAGATGTAATCCGGAGACAGGTGTTTTATACAACAGCCTTCTGGGTGTTCTCTTTTCGACTCTGTCTGCATATTTGCAATCAAACGCCAGAATTTTCTCAATTTCCTTAGCTATCATACTCTAATTCCATTGATTTCCAAACTCGGTCTTCCAGAAAGTGGAGAGCAAAACTTATGCAGTTCTACTATCTTTCAAAAAAGCCGTGTAAGAAAGGATTATCTACACATACTGACCAGCTCATATTATAAACAGAAGCGCACTACATGGGAGACCAATCCAAACCAATCTCTCGGCATGACCAGACCACTCATTATCTCAGCCAATCATGGCTAGCGGTAATGTTGCTGTCTTTTTCCATGGCTAAACAAGCTAGGCTCGTAATTGAACTATTTTATTATTATTTACAGATGGCATACAAGTTTGCTATTAAGGCACATGAAAGGTCACATGTTCCAGAAGGCATTTCTGCCATTACGTTCAAATGGTGCTCCTGTGATGTAGTGACGCGCGACATGCCTAGTTTCCTGAAACTAGTCACATTTGCCTAAATTTTCAGACCCTTTGCTATGAGATTTGAAATTGAGCTCACGTGCATCCTGTTGCCATTTATCATCCTTGAGATGTTTCTACAACTTGATTAGGGCCCACCTGTGGTAAATTCAATTGATTGGACATGATTTGGAAAGGCTGACACCTATCTATGTCAGGTCCCACAGTTGGCAGTGCATGTCAGAGCAAAAACAAAGCCATGAGGTTGAATGAATTGTATGTAGAGCTCCGAGACAGGATTGTGTCGAGACACAAATCTGGGGAAGGGTACCAAAACATTTCTGCAGCATTGAAGGTCCCCAAAAACACAGTGGCCATCATTCTTAAATTAAAAAAGTTTGGAACCACCAAGACTCTTCCTAGAGCTGGCCGCTCGGCCAAACTGCGCAATCGGGGGAGTAGGGAGTTGACCAAGAACCCGATGGTCACTCTGACAGAGCTCCAGAGTTCCTCTGTGGAGATGGGAGAGCCTTCCAGAAGAACAACCATCTCTGCAGCACTCCACAATTCAGGTGGGGGAAAGATGAATGGCGCAAAGTACAGAGAGATCCTTGATGAAAACCGTCTCCAGAGGACTCAGGACCTCAGACTGGGGGGGAAGGTTCACCTTCCAACAGGACAACGACCCTAAGCACACAGCCAAGACAATGCAGGAATGGCTTTGGGACAAGTCTCTGAATGACCATGAGTGGCCCAGCCAGAGCCCGGACTTGAACCCGATCAGACATCTCTGGAGAGACCTGAAAATAGCTGTGCAGAGCTTGCGAGGATCTGCAGAGAGGAATGGGAGAAACACCCCAAATACAGGTGTGCCAAGCTTGTAGCGTCAACAAGACTCAAGGCTGTAATCACTGCTAAAGGTGATTCAACAAAGTACTGAGTAAAATGTCTGAATACTTATGTAAATGTGAACGTTCAGGTTTTTTTTCTGTGTTAAATTGTCTAAACCAGTTTTTGCTTTGTCATCATGGGATGTGTAGATTGATGAGGGGGAAAAAAACAATTTAATCCATTTCAGAATAAGGCTGTAACGTAACAAAATGTGCAAGAAGTCAAGGGGAATGAATACTTTCTGAATGCACTGTATGTACGTTTTCACTGCGTTCAGCTGAGAGGAAGCCATCACTTTCCATTAAGTATGGAGATATCCCCCCCAGGGCCAGGAGTGAGAGAGTTTGCTGGGCAGACAAAAGGGCAGTGACCCAGGACTAAACCAGTCTGGCCTGAGTCCAATCACCCATGAGCCAGCCAGGCCACCATTGTAGACCCAGACACACAGTCTCCCTCTCTATAGGCTACTAATAAGCCCCTGCTGCACACAGAGACTGAGCTGATGCACTTGGCCTCGCTGTCCCATGATTGCAGTTGCAAGAAGTGAACATAGAGAGAAAAATCACTTTCCCATAAACAGCTGTTTTATATGAAAAACAATAAGCAACTTTCATTCTGATTGTATACAGCCACTTAGGGTTTGTTCTCATTGATGAGAATTAAGAAGAATTTTGATAGGTAGCGATTCTCAAGAGACATGTAAACTTCGGTATTTCTCACATCTCTAACACTACTTCTAGAGGTCTCATCCTACAGTTGACCCGCTGTAAGCAGGGAAGTGTTAACAGAATTGTCTCGTTAAGACCAACATTTATACAGCACAAATACTAATAGCAGAGCAATGTTTTTGAAACAGCAGAAATGTATAGACATTTTCATTATATTTGAGACTTGTTTTTATTGAGTTTTCACCTGAATCTGCACTAACAGCCTCTTACATTCTAAAAATGTTGCTGTATCTGTAAGAAATGGGAAGCACAACTGTGTTTTTCCCCACTTGGCTGCTCCAGGAAAGAAGTAGGCAGCAAGACGCTGATCACCAGGGGAATTGTCACCGTTTTCAAATCAAAATCAACGTTTATTTGTCGCGTACACAGATTTGCGGATTTTATCACACGTACAGCGAAATGCTTATGTTTCTAGCTCCAACAGTGCAGTAATATCTAGCAATACAATAGCAATACACACATTCTCCAAAAATAAAAAAATAAAAATTATTATGAAATATCAGAACAAGCAATGTCAGAGTCCGGAATATAAATGTATACATATAGACAGTATATGAATAGAAAAGGTGTGTACAGCAATAGTTATATAAGATGAGACATGAGACTAGAATAAAGTATATACATATAAAGTGGGCAAAACAGTAGGTAAACATTGCCAAAGTGATCCGTGTTCAATGTCTCTATACGTACAGGGGGCAGCAGTCTCTTAAGGTGCAGGGCAGAGTACCGGGTGGTATCTGGCTAGTGATGGCTTTTCAACAGTCTGATTGCCTGGATATAGAAGCTGTTTTTCAGTCTCTCTGGCCCTTTGTTGTACCTGCCCTGTCTCCATCTGCTAGATAGTAGCATGGTGAACAGGCCATTGCTCGGGTGGCTGAGGTCCTTGGTGATCTTCTTGGACGTCCTATGACACTGGGTGCTGTAGATGTCCTGAAGGCAGCGTGCCCCCAATGATGTGTTGGGAGAGCCATGCGGTTGCGGGTGGTGGAGTTGCTCTGCAAGGCAGTGATGTAGCCCCTGGCACCACTCTGCCAAGGCACTAACCTCCTCCCTGTAGGCTGTCTCATCATTGTTGGCTATTAGACCTACCACTGTTGTGTCGTCAGCAAACTTGATGATGGAGTTGGAGTCGTGCGTTGTCACCCAGTCATCAGTGAACAGGGAGTACAGGAGGGAGCTGAGCGCACACTCCTGGGGGGAACCCGTGTTGGTATTCCTCTTGTCAAGGGTGGGATAGGGCAATTTTGCATTTACCCTATGGAATTACTTTCATATTGATAGCATTAAGCCTGGTTTGTTCGAATGTAACTTTAATACACTGAAACTGTACTTTTATATTCATATGAGAGGGGTAGATTTTCAACATGCTAAAGTTACTTGCTAGCATAGCTAGCTAGCAGTGTTATTGTCTTGCAAGCTACATTTAGCTAATGCGTGTATAAACGAGAAAATAAACCCTTTAATTGTCTGCATATGCTTGTGAATTGTTGCATTATTCAAGAGCGTAATATGGTTTGGTTGCATTATTCAAGAGTGTAGCTAATATGTTTTAGAGCAGTTGCTCACGTAGTTTAATAATTTGCAAGCTTAGTGGCTACCGTAAATCTGATAATTACGGTACATTTGGAGCTGCAGAGCAAGAATGTCACATTACCAGACAATGAAAGGTAAGGCAAAATGTAATGTAAGATATAGATGTAAATGTACGTCAATGAGAATAGCCTCTAACTATAGCCTAGTAGGCTACAGTTTGTCCCATATGAAAAGTGTTCAGATTGCATTGCAAAGTATCTGATCATAGTATCAAGTATTTTATGGCTTGACCATTGCCATGGAATTCCTGGTGATATCTCATAGGTGCCTCTTGTTGTTCCCACGGTAGTTTGTAAGTTTAGTCACTTTCATCTCACTGTCGTCATTTTGTGGTGAATCTCTAGAAAAATTTAGCTTTAGGCTAAGTAGCTTTGTCCTATGACTAATTACATGGCAATGGCTTTTCATTTAAGCCCCCTAAAAGCATGCCCAACAGCTGTCATCTGGCTGTGGAGTAGGAAGAGGTAAAGGTGTCCTTTTACTTCTTTAGGACATCAGGGGTGAGTTCAGATTGTAATCTGGTTTATGCGTGGGGGGCAGGTAGGACTCTCCCTAATCAGTGACTTTAATTAAAACCACCAGGCAAGCCTCCCGAGTGGCGCAACGGTCTAAGGCACTGTATCGCAGTGCTTGAGGCGTCAATACAGACACGGGTTCGATCCTGGGCTGTGTCGCGACCAGGAGACCCATGAGGCGGTGCACAATTGTCCCAGTGTTGTCCGGGTTAGGGGAGGATTTGGCCGGCCGGGATGTCCTTGTTTCATCACGCTCTAGCGACTCCTGTGGCGGGCTGGGCACATGCATGCTGACACAATGGCCAGTTGTACGGTGTTTCCTCCGACACATTGGTGGGTTAAGCGAGCTGTGTGTCAAAAAGCAGTGCAGCTTGGCAGGGTCGTGTTTCAGAGGACGCATGGCTCTCAATCATCTCCTCTCCCAAGTCTGTACAGGAGTTGAGGCGATGGGACAAGACTGTAGCTACCAATTGGGGAGAAAAAGGGGTAAAGAAAATAAATCAACACCAGGCAGTGAGCCCCTACAACCACTTTAGGTCAGTGTTCTGAGTCTGTTAACCTCGATCACCTCCTGCTTACACACTCACCTTTCCTCACATGCGATATGGAGCTAATGAGCTCTGCTAAATCCATATCTGCACCTTCTCCTCCAGCCCAGCCGTGTGTAGTTGGGATTCACCTGGATTAGACTTGCTGCCTGCCAGCTTTACCACACATGATAACATGGTTCTTATTAATGAGAGTAGGCTTCACTTGGGTAATCAATACATTTATGTGTATCCAGAGAGAAAATCCGTGTCCAATTGACAGCTACCGTTAGTAAGAGGGTAAATCCATTTGAATTCAATCACTTTTTGACAGCACCCTTTTTGATATGAACGAACCCTTCAATACATATTTTTACATTGTATAAGTGCTCAGAATGTGACCTTTTGGACCTGAATGTCAGACTATTCAATAAATACAGGTGCTCAAAGTTGACCTATTTTGCATTCCCTATTTTGCATTCCCCAAATAATATGCATATCTAATATTCTTGGCATGAGTAGCAGGAAGTTGAAATTGGGCACACTATTTATCCAAAAGTGAAAATGCTGCCCCCTATACCTTAAGAAGTTAAACAACATGGTCATTACTAGGGATGCACGATATATCGGTGAACATATCGGAATCTGGTTTAACGGCGATGTTAAAAAACGATGTCAAAGCTACTGTGCTGTGCATACCTATATAACATAGGTATGTGACGTAATGACGCCACGTAAAATTTTGCGCTGCACGTACAGCACAGCATTCCTAACCTAGCCCACACAATGTCTGCTATGTGGATCGAGCAGTCAACAAGTCGAGCAGTCATTTGAAAGAGTAAGAACATTTCATCGAGACAACTCAAAGGAGAAATCCATTAAAGCCAAGATAATGGAATTCATTGCCCTTGATAATCAACCATCCTCTGTCGTGGGTGATGTTGGCTTTTGCCGACAGGTCGAACACCGGTACACACTACCAAGTGCGCTATTTTTCAGATGTTGCCCTACCGGAGTTGCACAGTAATACTGTCACTGCTATTAGCTTCATGACATACATACTATGGAACGCTGTTTGGGTCTTTGCGTGCCAAAGAAGATACAGTAGCACTGTCAAAGCTGTTCAAAACAGTCTGCAAACACTGGCCACGAACGATGTGTTTACAATACGGCTTTGGTAATAAAGCATCATTTGTTCGACCGCAACTTCTGGGGTAGCTAGATTTAGCTCGGTACCTAGCTAGCACCATTACAACCAGCCTGAAAGCAATGACCTGCAATGAAACTGCAGTCATTTTCATTATTCTTAGCAATGATTTAGGAATCCTTGTAAGTATTAGCTAGGTTGCCACTTGTTGTTCGCCTATTTAAATTGAACTTCAGTTCCTGAAAATAAATAGCTAGCCAGCTACTTAACCCTGTTGCCCAGAGCTAACATTATAAGCAGCCAGCTAGCTTCATCTGGCTTGTGAGGCTCGACCGGACCGGGTTATGTGTTCAGTAGCTATAGTTGACTTTGCAGTTAGCCTTCAAAATTAAAGTATGTCATTGACAGTGATGCAAATGAATACAAATAGTAGAATTATGCCATACTTTTATTTTGAAGGCTAACCGCAAAGTCAACTATGGTGGCTAATCCTTATTGTAGCTAGCTTCACATAGATGGGGCCGACCACCATTAATCAAGTAAGAACTGTCTTATAAATTAGGGTTATTTTAGATGACACCTAGCTATATAGCTAGCTAGCTAACTATAGCTACTGAAACCTATTGAAATAATATAAATATAGATAATAGAATAAACATGACCATTTTAAGTTGGCATTTGACATTGGGGTGACCAGCGGCCATCTTTGTGGTAGTATTTAGAAGTTACAATTTCAATTCAATTTACATTTCAATGGTATACCAGCCAAATTGCAGTGGTCTGAAGGGATAGGTCCATTCTATGAATTATATTTCTATGATTTGAAATGACATCCACTGTATTCAAGAGCATGAACAAAAACCAAAGATGATGTAAAGTAGGGTTTAAGCTACAACACATGCGAATCTGGAAAAACAGTTTTAGATAACTGACGTTGATGGTTAAAACGTTTCATAGTTTGTATTTAATTTAAAAAAATAAATTATAAGATAGTTTGACAAACCTGTTGTAAGCTTTTAAATGATATAAAACTCAACCGTTTGTATTTTCCAGTGATGAAGACATGGATGGTGGGGTATTCAAAATGGACCCACTTTGAGCATCTTTATCTCCTGAATGTTTTGGCATTGTGGTCCAAAAAGTCACTTTCTGAACACTTCTTCCATGGACAAACTTGTATGGAAAGTTTTGTTTAAATCAAAAGGGATGCAGTCAAAACGTGATTGCATTCAAGAGTGAAAGCACTGCCAGCTGTCGGTTTAGAAACCTTGAATAGGCCTATACTCTGTATGTTCTCTGATATGCACAGACGTCTATGATTAGACTGGGTTGTAATGGGCTGTGTTTGACTGGGGCTCTGTGTGTGTTCTCTGACAGGGTAACTCTTGCCTTCACCGGGGTGGGTCTTCTGGTCGTACTCACCTCCATCATCGGGTTTCTTCCAAATGGGAGGTAAGACAGGATTTCTCATAATTGTAACACTTTCCTTATTACCTGAGTAGTAACATTGTAATTAGGGTAGGAACAACATAGTAAGTGTTGAGACTCAGGCCCTGTTTTCTGTGTTTTTCCTGAAGGATGAAGAACTTCCTCAGTGAGCAGGTGCATCTGATGTGTTACCGGATCTGTGTAAGAGCTCTCACTGCCATCATCACCTACCACGACAGGTAAGCAGCAGAAACGCCACTCAACACACAGAATATTCATGCAAAACACGTAGAAAGCATTATTAGGAACGACATGCACTATATACCTTTGTTGAAAGATGAACACTACTGGTCTGTGTACTAGAGCCCACATCAATAAATCAGTTTGAATTCTTGAGCAATGAGTGGAGTAGTCGCTGAGAGCCAGTAGCAATCTACATTCATGTCCACTGTGCTGAGCAGAGTCCGCTTAGATGGAGTTCAAAAGCCTGTAGCCACGACCGCCTGGCGCCCACACACACAAAGCAAGGGCTGCTCCAACAAGGCCATCTCATTCCATTTAGGTCTGGGGTAGAGTACCCTTAGGGGCATCCAGCACAAACTGCTGCCCTGGACATTACCAGGCTAGGTGTCACCAAAGGGACAGGGGCAGAGAAACATGCAAATCTATCATTCTTCAGGCATTAACACCCACAGTGTGATAGTCTGTGCCGTGGGAGAACAGTCCAGGCACAGCTAAGCAGGAAGTAGTACTGGAAGTTAATTGGACTAATTATATTTACCCAGACTACACTACACCACTCTACCCTAGACAGTTTATGCTACAGTGGACATTTCCTTTGACATGATGCAGGCAGTTTTCTGTCAGGTTCAAATGTCATCTGATGATGAATTTGTATTGATCCTCAGTTGTTGTGGTGCGAGACAATGCCATACACTGCCCCCTGACCTGTCTTGATGTGTTGATTTGAATAACTGCCGTAGAGCACCGCCTTTACAAAACCACTAGTCACATGTTTGTTTGACAAAGCCCTTACTAGCCAATGCTGATTCAAACGAGATAAGTTAAAGAAGAATATTTGAGGAAATGTTGCAAAAAGGGAAACGTCTCTATCGAATTGAAAAAACACAGTCCTTCTCATCCCCAACTCTAGGTCAGAGAGGGAACTTGTCATATGAACTTGTCAAGATACCCTTTGTTTTGCAGTTTAAAAAAATAAAAAAAGAATATGAGCCGTGATAGTCGGGGAGTGTAATTAAACAATAGGCCTAGTCATTCAAATAAACCGTTAAGTCCAAGACCAGAAGGGTTAATATAATCTCTGTCTGAAATTGTCCTTCAGAGCAAATGTTTTGAAAGACTTATCCATTAAGATGAAAATAACTGATCATAAACTAAAGACGTTTACTACTAATAATAATAGACGTTTCTTTATAGGAATGTGGTGTATTCAGTATGAATTATGTCCTGTCTTGCTCTGCCTGTTTGCCCTGAAGAAATCTACATGTAGTGCTGGGCCTGTTACACCATGTGTCTCTAGTCTGGGTGGGGCTAAAAATACAGAAGTGGTGTAAGATGGGCTCTCTCTTTTGGTAACACGATCAGCAACATTATCTCTTCGGAATTTGGGCTCCTACCAGAGTCCAGCATGCTCAGGGGGTCTGGCTTTGAACTCCAACATCATTAGCCTCCTCCCACTTTCATGTTAATTAGGGAGAGGTGAAGGAGAGGGCGCTGAGTTTCTCCCTCAAACCCATTAGGACTATATTTTCCATCATCTACTGAGTTGTTAGGCTCTAACTTACACTGGAATAGTAATTTCCTGATACTCACTTGTCCCCTGACACTCATCCTGTCCCTCTCTGTCTCTCTCTCGATCCTCCCAGTGAAAACAAGCCCAAGAATGGAGGGATCTGTGTGGCCAACCACACCTCACCCATTGATGTCATCATCCTGGCAAGCGATGGCTGCTATGCAATGGTAAGGCCCAATACCCATGATAAATGGCACACCAGTCAAACACAAGGCTACCTACTACAGCACTGAATTACAGAATGATATGTGTCATATTTAGAAAGTTATTGGTGTGCTACTACCATAAAACAAACTTTTAGACAGCTGAAGCAAGCACTCCAATTCTGTGAGATCTGAGACCTATATCATCAGATGTTTGTTAAACCACACCTGTATGTGTGTCTGTTTGTGTTCCAGGTTGGGCAAATCCATGGTGGTTTGATGGGCGTGATCCAGAAGTCTATGGTGAAAGCCTGCCCACATATTTGGTTTGAACGCTCTGAAGTCAAAGACCGACATCTAGTGGCCAAAAGGTAGTAATGCATATGTGCACTTTGTTTAATGCTTTTTAGCTGGAAGTCTCTCAGCTGTAGTCTGGCTGATACTAAACTCAAAGTCCTTTTGACTTCAGAGTCTGGGGAGGCTGTTTAAAGTTGACGGCACGATGCGTTGATAATGAAGCTGTGCTTTTACTGGTTGGTTCTCCTTTGTGTCTTTTTCACTTAAACACAAACATGTACAACCACACACAACTGTTGGATTTTCAAATCCAAATAACCCCCCAGGAAATAATTGTTTTGTTGAAAGAACCAATCAAAGCTTGCTTTATTTCTAAGTGAATATTGCACCAACAAACCAATCTCCTGACCAGACAAGTGGGGCACAACACTCCCACTCCACATGGGTCGTGTCAGCCAGACTAACATTTACATTTAAGTCATTTAGCAGACGCTCTTATCCAGAGCGACTTACAAATTGGTGCGTTCACCTTAAGACATCCAGTGGAACAGCCACTTTACAATAGTGCATCTAAATCTTTTAAGGGGGGGGGGGGGGGTGAGAAGGATTACTTTATCCTATCCTAGGTATTCCTGAAAGAGGTGGGGTTTCAGGTGTCTCCGGAAGGTGGTGATTGACTCCGCTGTCCTGGCGTCGTGAGGGAGTTTGTTCCACCATGACTAACTCAGCTATACCTTAGCAGAGACATTTAAAGAACTTAAATGGATAATTGACAACTTTCAATTAAAGGTTACTGTGACCAAGATGTTTTGATTAGACTTCATATGGGGATTAGTGTTTGTGTATTGATAATGCTAGTCAAACTGGATTGAATCAATATACTGTAAACGTACAAAAATATATTGTTGCAGATTGAGTGATCATGTAGAAGACAAAACTAAACTGCCTATTCTCATTTTCCCTGAAGGTGAGTAGTTTTAGTTTTTTTCCTTAGTTACTGCTTTGAACATTACTACAGTAGTTTCTATTACTGGGTTTTTACTGTTACGCTTCCTTAATAGAATTTCCTATCCCCATTTGTAAACACTAACCTTTTCCCCATAGGCACCTGCATCAACAACACTTCAGTAATGATGTTCAAAAAGGGCAGCTTTGAGATTGGCTCCACAGTCTACCCTGTGGCCATCAAGGTGAGTGTGTGTGTGTGTGTGTGTGTGTGTGTGTGTGTGTGTCAGTAGGGCTGTGGCGGTCACAACATTTTGTCAGACGGTTATTGTCAAGCAAATAACTGTTGGTCGCACTGTAATTGATCGTTAATTAACATAAACACATTTAGCATCTCCTGGCTTCCACACAAGCCACTGATGCAGACCTATGGAACATCTATGTTTTTAATAAATCCATGTAACATAGCCTTCACCTTCACAATAAATCCATTATTTATTTTAGACAGGTCTAAAGAAACATGATATGAAGAAAATGTAGTCTATTTCATAACAGAATAGCATACCATGAGTTGTCCTTCTGTTAGGTCCTGATTTGGCTATGTCAAATGGCTGTGGGCTCGTGTTAAGCGGTTAACAAAGAAATACGTACTCCTATCTGCTTAATTTAGAGTTATAAATGTAATGTTAGTTGTTCTACAAACGTTGGCCTATATGTTTAGATGTTTAATACATTTTAAGGCTGCATGATGTATGACTCTAATGATGATTTGAAAAAAATTGCTTGAAAAGAATGAGCTCTGCTTTGTTTTTTGCACCGGCTGTACACACTACATAAATCACTCATTCCCAATTTGACAAGCACTTGATAATGCCCAGAATTTTAGGGTGGCATCCCCTTTGTGTGGCCGTAATGCATCCTAAAAACATCCATGCCTTTTGCGGCCAGCGGCCGTTGTGCGCTTCTCCCTGACTGCTGAGCTCTCTGAATCACCTCTAACTCACATGGCTCTCCATCACATGATCGGGTCTTTCTCACAGGCTACAAGTGAAGACAGACACATCGGGGATGCAAATGCGCGCGTCCTTATCCAATTCCAAGGTGCATATTGAAGATATTGGAAGAACTATCCACATTTACTTTTCGTCAGCAAACAAGATGAGTAGGCCTAACGAACAGCAAAAGCACTAGCCTATGTCAATATACTATCCCCCATAGTACAAAAATCGATGCAACAGATCAGAATATTTAGCTTAAAATGTTGATAAACTATTAGGCTATTTCTTCACATTATAAGCGCAGCAATACGCACACAGCAGTAGGCTAAAAGCGCAAATGTCCCATTAGCGGAAAACATTATCAAAGTGACCACAAATGCAATTATTCATGTAATGCTTTTATTATAAAGGTGAATTTTTATGGTGAAAATTATCTTTCCCAAACTTGAAACTCACGTGCTGCTTATGCATGCCAGTTAGACTCTATGCCCGTTGTAAAGCAGATTAATGTGCTCAATTTGAAGAAGTTATTTGGCCACTTTAGTTGTGATACAAACCGTATCAAAACATATAGGCCTATGGGCTAGGCTACATGAGGTGTGCGACTATGATTCGAAAAAGTCACACACAAAAAGGCATTGTTTCATAATAATTCACGAGTGAGAAAATATAATTCACAAGTGATAGGCTAATATTGTCACTCATCAGACTATTCTTGATTTAGTCTTGTCTTTACATATACTAAATAATATACAGTATGTGAAATTTGTTGTGATTTAGAATAGACCATTATCATATATCAAAACAGGGGTGTCGGGAAAAAATACATGTCATCTATGCACTCAAATAGCGAATGGAGGACGCTTTTCCCTTGGTTCATTTTCATGCCAGCCAGGTAGGCTATACTCCTGTTGTAAATATAAGCAATGTGCTTAATATTAGGAAAGTTGAGAAATAGATATAGTAGGCCTAGCCTATACAAAGCTAATGAGTGATGAGTACCAGGCAGTTAGCAAGTTTGGTAGGCTACTAATGACCAGCAGCAGCATCAGAGCTTGGAGAAGCCTAATTACCTTGGCTAAACGGTCACATGGAATTTGACTGCCTTCATGAGTCGTAACCGCCGGTGTGGCGGTAATACGGTCACCGCAACAGCCTTATGTATGTGTGTGCGCATGTGTGCGTGTACGTGTGCGGTGTGTTTTCCCCTCTGTCTTCCAGTATTAATCAGTATTACGTTCCTGTCCCCAACAGTACGACCCCCGCTTTGGAGATGCCTTCTGGAACAGCAGCCAGTTTGGGATGGTCAACTACCTGCTGAGGATGATGAGCAGCTGGGCCATTGTGTGCAGCGTGTGGTACCTGCCACCCATGACCAGAGAGGTTAGTTTGGGAAAAAACTCACCTTTTTATTTTAAATTCTATTTTTCTCAGAAATATCACTGACAGGTTGGAGGATAGCTGTGACATTGATTAAACACCCTAACAGGCTGACCACACCACTCGTGTCGTAAATTTAGGAATCTATGTTTTTCAATTATTGCACCCACACTGCTCGCGCGCATCAACGAGCATCTGCGTTGCCAAGTCCTGCCTCTCCCATCTCCTCATTGGTTTATAGAAGCAGGTACCCACGTGCCATCTCCTCATTGGTTATACCCACGTGGGTGATTGAATGACGAACTGTGTTGCCGGTCAGTGTAGTAATACTATGAAAGTTTAGATGCCAATCACCAGATAAGTTCAAAGATGAAAAAGCCTGGAAGGAGGAGAGATGACTATAAACGATTCGGTTGACCGTTTTATGTGTGGATTAACTGTCGGAGTAGAGGACCTTGTGCATTTCAGGTAAAATAACAACTCAATGTTTATATCCCAGAACAAATTAGCTAGCAACAGCAAGCTAGCTAAATATGACAAATTAGCTAGCAAGTGCAAGTTAACTAGCTAAATTGCCATAAATGTTTAATGCTTTTCGACCTGTCCCCAAATTAATGTAATTGGTTCAGAGTTCGTTTTGATATTTTAACCTGCGTGTCGTGATCGCGTTTGGTGTAGGGGGACAAAATAAATTGATGCACGATGGCGCAACGCGCAGCCGGTTTGGGTTCTGTGTAAGAGCTTATGTTTTTTTCTGGCCGTTGTGCATTGTTTGATGGCAGTTAAATGACATTTTATTAGCACGTCTAGCCCCGGTGAAGTTAATACTGTCAACATTTTAGAAGGTGTAGTCAAGCTAACCTCCCTGAAGTTACCTGTTTTGTGTGGTTAATATTAGTACCATTGCACAGCCTCTCATTTCAATCCACCAGTGTTACTAATATTGAATGGATGCATATGATGCACTCCTTTCTTTGACCTCATCTTGGCATGATTTACCTAGGACATGCTCAAGTCACCCAGAGTTTGCATTTCTGATGCAAATAAATCCTGGTTTGAGTCGGTTTTCAAATCAGCATTCACCTCCTTTAATATTTAAGGTTGAGATGGCCTCTCCCAGCTCCCACCCCTGATTTAAGGAAATGTGATTCAAAGCAGTATTTCGAGAGGCTAGTATAAAAGGCTGCCTCCTTTAGACATGCAGGCTTATACACTTGCTGGTTTGTCTCATGTTGGGTTGTCTTTCAATGTTATTTGTCACATGCACCTAATACAACAGGTTTAGACCTTACCTTGAAATGCTAACTTTACAAGCCCTTAACCAATAATGCAGTTCAGGAAATAGAGTTAAGATAATAATGTAAATATTACAGGTGGCCATTTGATTAATTGTTCAGCAGTCTTATGGTTTGGGGGTAGAAGCTAATAAGGAGCCTTTTGGACCTAGACTTGGTGCTTCGGTACCACTTGCCGTGCGGTAGCAGAGAGAGCACTCTGACTTAGGTGACTGTCTTTTTGGGCCTTCCTCTGACACTGCCTAGTATATAGGTCCTGGGTGGCAGGGAGCTTGGCCCCAGTGATGTACTGGGCCGTACGCACTATCCTCTGCAGTACCTTACGGTCAGATGCCGAGCAGTTGCCATACCAGGAAGTGATGCAAACAATCAGGATGCTCTTGATGGTGCAGCTGTAGAACATTTTGAGGATCTGGGGACCCATCTTTTCAGTCTCCTGAGGGGGAAAAAGTGTTGTTGCGCCCTCTTCAGGACTGTCTTGGTGTGTTTGGACCATGATAGTTTGTTGGTGATGTGGACACCAAAGAACTTGAAACTCTCGACCCGCTCCACTACAGCCCTGTCAATGTGAATGGGTGTGTGTTCGGTTCTCCTTTTCCTGTAGTCCACGATCAGCTCCTTTGTCTTGCTCACTTTGAGGTAAAGGTTGTACATTAAGGCTGATTGCACAACCAGAGCTTTACAAAGCCATTTGTGCCAGGATTGTGGATGTGCACTTAATGTATGTGACTTGGTGTAAGGAATTTAGATAATGATTTTAGAGTCTTTTGAGCCGGGTGTGGATATGAACTTGGTCAGGCCTCGCTCATGAAAAACAGGAAAGGGTCGTGTACAACCACCCACTTCTAAAACATGGTGTTCAGAGGCAGGGGTTGGCCAGCTTTGGGGCTCTGGCCATTGACTGATCGACCATCCCATCTTGATGTAGAAAGCAGGAGGGAAGTTTGGGAAGTTTTCCTTTCTCTAAATGTCAGAGTGGAAGGAACTCAGTGGGCTAGGATCCAACTGGTCCTCAGAGGTGTCCTGCCCTTTGATCAAATGTTCCACCTGCTGTTTGAACTAGTACTTAGAGCAGGCTTTTGGAGCAGCCTCCAGTCTCTCTGTCACCAGGGGATCCTAGTTACACAGCATCACACAGAATCAGATCAATCCATATTTAGAGATGATTCTCTTTCCTCTGATGCATGGCCCATGAAATGCATTGTGCTTTATTCAATATCCCAGTTTATCAAACTGTACTTGATACTGCACTACATGCCAATTTAGCCCATTAGTGGCTGTAGCCAATAGAAAGGATAACTGTTGGTCATTTATACAATAAGACATGTCTTATTTTCCAGGACATGTTTGATGCGCAGATGGGCAAGCCCCCTTTGTGTGTCGAACTGGTCTTCATCTATGATCTTTGTTTTCCTTTCTGAACAGGAAGGAGAGGATGCAGTCCAGTTTGCCAATCGGGTTAAAGCAGCTATCGCCAGGCAAGGAGGGCTGGTGGACTTGCTATGGTGAGTAACCCATAGCAAACATCTGAGAACATATGTTCACAGTGCCTTTATGAAGGTATTCACCCCCTTGGCATTTTTCCTATTTTGTTGCCTTACAACCTGGAATTAAAATAGATTTGGGGGGGGGGGGGGTTTGTATCATTTGATTTACATAACATGCCTACCACTGAAAATGCAAAATATGTTTTTTTTTGTGAAACAAAAAAACTGAAAACTTGACCTCGCTTAACTATTCACCCTCCCAAAGTCAATACTTTGTAGAGCCACCTTTTGCAGCAATTACAGCTGCAAGTCTCTTGGGATATGTCTCTATAAGCTTGGCACATCTAGCCACTGAGATTTTTGCCCATTCTTCAAGGCAAAACTGCTCCAGCTCCTTCAAGTTGGATGGGTTCCTACTGGTGTACAGCAATCTTTAAGTCATACCACAGCTTCTCAATTGGATTGAAGTCTGGGCTTTGACTAGGCCATTCCAAGACATTTAAATGCTTAAACCACTCAAGTGTTTCTTTAGCAGTATGCTTAGGGTCATTGTCCTGCTGGAAGGTGAACCTTCATCCCAGTCTCAAATCTCTGGAAGACTGAGACAGGTTTCCCTCAAGAATTTTCCTCTATTTAGCGCCATCCATCATTCCTTCAATTCTGACCACTTTTCCAGTCCCTGCCGGGGAATTTTTTCGGGGTATTGAGAGGTGTTGGGGTTTATGCCAGACATAGCGTTTTCCTTGATGGCCAAAAAGCTTAATTTTAGTCTCATCTGACCAGAGTACTTCCATATGATTGGGGAGTCTCCCATATGCATTTTGATGAACACAAAACATGTTTGCTTATTTTCTTCTTTAAGCAATGGCTTTTTTCTGGCCACTCTTCTGTAAAGCCCAGCTCTGTGGAGTGTACGGCTTAAAGTGGTCCTATGGACAGATACTCCAATCTCCGCTGTGGAGCTTTGTAGCTCCTTCAGGGTTATCTTTGGTCTCTTTGTTGCCTCGCTGATTAATGCCCTCCTTGCCTGGTCCGTGAGTTTTGGTGGGCAGCCCTGTCTTGGCAGGTTTGTTGTGGTGTCATATCCTTTCAATGTTTTAATAATGGATTTAATGGTGATCCGTGGGATGTTCAAAGTTTCGGATATTTTTTTATAACCCAACCCTGATCTTCATGGTACCGCTTGCTTGGTGGTGCCGCTTGCTTGGTGGTGCCGCTTGCTTGGTGGTTCCCCTTGCTTAGTGGTGTTGCAGACTCTGTGGCCTTTCAGAACAGGTGTATATATACTGAGATCATGTGACAGATCATGTGATACTTAGATTGCACACAGGTGGACTTTATTTAATTAATTATGTGACTTCTGAAGGTAATTGGTTGCACCAGATCTTATTTAGGGGCTTCATAGCAAAGGGGGTGAATACATATGCACGCACCACTTTTCCATAAAAAAATATATATATATAATATAATAATATATAAAGTTTTTTTTTTCATTTCACTTCACCAATTTGGACTATTTTGTGTATGTCCATTACATGAAATCCAAATAAAAATCCATTTAAATTACAGGCTGTAATGCAACAAAATAGGAAAAACGCCAAGGGCGGTGAATACTTTTGCAAGGCACTGTACATATCAGGTCTGTATCATTGTTAAACCCAGCTCAGTTTTGCTCTAATGTATCACCTTGTGGGCATCACAGAATACTGTGTAATGCAGGGTTCCCCAAAATAAGACTGTAAAAACACCAGCAAATCACCCTAGTGATTTGAATTTTGGAAATCTTTTCCAAATTATTCCCACATATAATGGAGAGATTTGAAATGAAATTATTATGTTTTTGTCAAATATTATTTCTGTTTTGGCTTCTTGTGGTCAATTTGCAGTCTACAAATTATTTGTAATTATGTTCCAGATCCCTTTACCCCTTACTCAAGAAACAATCGTCCCTTGGCTAAATCTAGTGGATGATCCCTGGTGTAATGGATTTGTGAATTATGTTGTTGTTTCTTTGTAGGGATGGAGGTTTAAAGCGAGGGAAGGTAAAAGACACCTTCAAAGAGGAGCAACAAAAGTTATACAGCAAAATGCTAGTGGGAACCCAAGAGGACCGCAGTCGTTCTTGAAGACAAATGCAAGGAGTTTAAGATGATCAAGACCCACTTGGGGACCACCGAATGGACAGTAAAGGAGTTTTTGACTTGGAATACTCCCACCCTCATGTCAGGAATATTTCACTTGGCTTTCTCGGTCACTGCCTCAGCTTGGCATTTCAAGTTCTCATTGCTGTTACAGCCCATTCTGGGCCTTGTCTCTGTTTCTAATGAACTGGCCTCTACTGTACCAGTGTGACATGAAACTGCTCACTAAGATGGTTTGTTGTCTTCCCTGATGGTGACAAAACTGTCTTTTGAGTGACTAATGTATGTATGTCCTTCATTGAGTTAATGTATATGTCTTGTTCTTATCATTTCTCTTTTTTTGTTTTATTATTGTTAATAGTAATTATGACAGTTATTATCATAATTGTTCTTTAAGTTACAAGAGATATGTGTGGAGATGTACTGTAGCAATGCAACATAGAGAAGTACTGTCAAGTTTGTACTGAAGGGGAAAACTGTGACCATGTTGGGAAATGCATGAATGGCTTGTTCCCAACACGACCAAGATGGTGAGGTGCCACGTAAATATGTTTCTTAATACTTTTTTATTGTTTGTTTTTTTTAGATGAAAAAAAGCCTTTTGTTTTAAAGGTCCAATGCAGCTGTTTTAATCTCAATATCAAATCATTTCTGGGTAGCAATTAAGTACCTTACTGTGATTGTTTTCAATTAAAATGGTCAAAAAGAAACCAGGAAAGCTTCTTAGCAAAGAGCAATTTCTCAAGCAAGAATTTTGCTAGGACTGCCTGGGAGTGGTGAGTGAAAAACAGAAAACTGCCTGTTATTGGCAGAGAGGGCTAGAACTCTTATTTATTGGTCTATTAACTGATTTACCTCCTAGTGATGTCACCAGGCAGGCCAAGACTCCATCCTACCGAAACGTCAGGCGGTCTTTTGAAACAGCTTACACTAAAAGGGCATTATTATCATTGTCACAATTGCACAGTATTATTCCCACCTCATAATGTGGAAATATATATAAAACACAGGAAAATCACATTTGACTGCACTGGGCCTTTAAGCATTGTATTCATGTGTAAAATATGGGAGTTGTGTTAAAGTGGAGCTTGTTTTTGTTTTCTTTGTTTCTGTTGTGAAGAATTTACATTCTCAGTGACTGGTGGGGGTTGTTGAAATGTAGTAGATACTCAACTTTTGTCACATCTAAACTAGCCTACCTTATCTCAATTAACACTTACTTCTGCCTCCCACCCTTATCTACCGTGAAGCTACTTTCTGAGCTGTGTAAAGACTGAGGCCTCTGCCATCGACACCTCACGATAGCTGTAGTTTAAGTAGCATTGTGTGCTTTTAATTTGTTTACTTACTAATTATTTGTTATAACATGGTTAAAACGTGATATCATACTGGGCCATGGATGTGAAAAGTATGCCTTGTTCCCTAGCTGCTCTATTAATACTTCCATGAAGGCTTCTCATCATCTACTGTGGGAATTCTCATGCCAAATGCACTCCAGAAAGTGAGGGGGCCTGAAGGAGAAAATGAAAGTACAGCTGCAGAGTTAGACTGATTCCCTGCGCGGCTGCAGTGCAAGCCTAGTGGAAATCCCTGGCCATCGCCTTCCTCAAACTCCTGTTTGGTTCTCTCATCCCTTTATACATTGCTGTACCAAGGGTATAGACGTTTAGATCAAAATCTGTCCAATGTTGACCAATAAAAACCCAAGGATGAAGATATCAAAGTTGTGCAAGTTTCATTGATGTAAAATTAGATGCTAAGAGCTCTGTCAATGCTAGCCATTCTTTTCAGTACTCCTCATTAGTATACAAAACACACTTGGCTTGTTGAAAAGAGTGGCCTTAGTGACCTCTGGAACTCATAAGAAGAAGGATTCCATCAGCATTCAAAGCATGAAGCTTGCATTCGGGTAAGGAAGGTTGCCAGTTGTTGCTTAGTTGACCTTACCTTTTATCCTGTACCAGGTTCCTTTCAATATTTTGTTGGCTACTTGACCACATTTGCTTGGTGTGTTATTGATGGGATATTTGGTGTTCCTTCATACAGTATGTTCAACGAGACCCTTTCCAGAACATGTCTAATACTCAGGGAGCCAAGTCCCCTTTTGTGTGTGGTCTTCATCTATGATCCGTGTCTTCCTTTCTAAGCAGGAAGGAGGTGATGCAGTCCAATTTGGCAATCATGTGTTACATGAAAACACACTTGGATAGGCATGTTGAAAAGAGTGGCCTTTGTGACATCTGGAACCCCTAAGAATCAGCATTCCATCAGCATTCAAACCATGAAGTTGGCATTCCATTATGAAACTTTGCCAGCATTGTGCCTGCTGGCCGGGTGAAGCTGTGCTGCTTTAATAATGGTTGATTGGGTTGAATAAATACTTTTTTGGGGGGAAATCTGAATGGTTGATAGGGTTGTGTTAATCCTTGGCTTACTGAACAATATTCTGTGCCCAGTTGTCCACTGCGGGAAGCGTGCCTACCTACTGTTAATTAACCTTCCTTTTGAGGGTGATATATTCTATATCAATCCAATATCTGACCATGCACTTAGGGACGTGTTGTCCAGCCAGGACTCCTTTCTGCCAGGGTAAATTATTGCCAGCCTGCATCCCAACAGTGAGGAACTGCCTCAGTAGCCTTTCAGGGGGAATTTCCCTTTTAGGTGGCTTTGTTTACAGTGCTGATGGACAGGGCAACATAATGCTCTGCCAGGCTTCAAATGGATTAATTGACACGGCTGGACAAAGCACACAATATGCAGAGGAGCAATAGGAAGCAGTGTGCAAACCTCAAAGGTTGGTTGTGTAAACCATGACATGGTTTAGCAACTCGCGACAAGCACTATTAAGGGTCCTGGGCCTCTGCCCCTTTCTGTGCTTTGCTCGGAACTATCTTTACTCTTTCTATGCAGATTCAGACCGAGGCTAGTTCAAGACCAAAATAATGCAACCCCCCTTGGAAACAAATTACATGGTAAGGACAGTGGCGGGCATATCATTAGGCAGAAGAGGCCATTGTCTCAGACCTTGCATCATCATGGGAACTGGGCATAATAAAAATATACTAGGAATTTTTTCCTAATATCTCAGCAGCAGCTAAATATGCAAGAAGCTTCAAAGTTGCAAAGGAAATGGGGAGGGAGATTTCTTTTCCCTGGCCGCTGTACCCAGGTTAATGAGACCACATGGTTGACACAAAAGGCCCCCAAAAAGTAAATGAATCCATACAGCTGAATAATAATTCATAATAGATCAATTTTTTTTTCATATTAATATTAATATAATCCAAGTTTTTCTCATAACAGTAGAAACAAGTAGTAATAAATGTATATTTAATTTTAACAGAAAAATTACCTAATGCATTTAGTAAAAAGAACAGTGCTGCTGATAATACTGCCATCGTCATCGGGGCAGAGGACATGTACAGTGGGTATAGAAAGTCACCACCCTCTTTCAAAGTGTTCACATTTTGATGCCTTTTGATGACTGACATGAAGGCCTTTATGGCAAAGATTGGTCAATGTGTTCATGTGACAACAATATCACAAGCTCTCCACAAATCTGGCCTCTATGTGAGGGTGGTAAGAAAAAAAACACTCCTCAAAAAAAGCCACTTCAAGTCTCATTTGAGCTTTGCCAAAAAGCACATTGTAAATTCTGAGGCTAAGTGGCAAAAAGGTGCTGTGGTCAGATGAGAACAAAATGTAACGTTTTGGCGTGAATGCAAAACGATATGTCTGGCAAAAACCCAATACATCTTTCCAGTCAAAGAACACAATTCCTACAGTAAAGCACGGCAGTGGCAGCATCCTGTTGTGGGGGTGTTTCTCTTCAGCAGGGACTGGAGCACTTGTCAGGATAGAAGGGAAAATGGACAGTGCAAAATAATGACAGATTTTTAAGGAGAACCTGCAGCCCTCTACAAGGAATTTGAAAATGGTTCTCGTTTCAACATGACAAGGACCCAAAGCACACCGCCAAAGCAACCGTACAGTGGCTGACGGACAAGAAGGTGAATGTCCTTGAGTGGCCTAGTTCGAGCCCCGACCTAAATCTCATCGAGAATCTGTGGAATGACTTGAAGAGTGCAGTCCATGAGCTGTCAACGTGCAATTTGACTGAGCTTGAACAATTCTGCAAGAAAGAATGGGCCAATATTGCATGTCTGTAATTCAAGCAAAAGGTGGTTCCAACAAGTATTAACTCAGGGGGGTGTTCACTTATCCAAATAGGGTATTTTACTGTTTTAATATGAAGTTTTTTTTTTTAACTGTAAAAGAATTCACTAGGATATTGTGGGTTACTGTGTGTAAATAAAGCTGAGAAAAGTCTGATTTGATGTGTTTTCATTTCTGGCTGTAAGGCAACAGAAGGTGAACATTTTGAAAGGGGGTGGAGACTTTCTATACCCACTGTACATGTAGCCCATGTTTCCGATGCTGTCTGGCACAGCAACCGATACATTGGCTACATATATGTAGTGAGACAGAGGTTTGCTGTTTCGCTCGCTCGGATGCTTTCTCTGGTGAGATAGTTTCAGCCACGTTGGGATGCTGGAATTATTTTGAATGAATGTGTGAAGATAACCTACTGTTTGAAGTAATTTGTTTGACACAAGTGAAAACATCATGACTGTCATTGAAAGGTATTACATTTTTTTACAGTTAAATTGCATCTTTACTATAAAATAAGGTCTGACCTGATTGTTCAACAGCTCACCATAATAAGTGGTCTGTAGTTTGTCCTGTTATCAAGTAACAGAGTAGGCTGTGAGGTCAGTGAAAAGCTGAATGTGGAGTCAGAATTATGATCTTCACAATATCAGTGTATCTCTAAAAATGTGGATGTTCTAGTGCAGCACTGTCAATGTAGTGTCTGCTCAAAGATCATAGCATAAGTGTAAAACCATCATATTTCTATCTTGTCAAGCATGGTGACAGACA
This sequence comes from Oncorhynchus nerka, assembly GCF_034236695.1. Taxonomy (NCBI): domain Eukaryota; kingdom Metazoa; phylum Chordata; class Actinopteri; order Salmoniformes; family Salmonidae; genus Oncorhynchus; species Oncorhynchus nerka. The sequence continues at coordinate 31,898,434 of NC_088422.1, read as the reverse complement.
GTGGTGGGCACACATCCAAATGGTGCAGGTTACGAATAAAGGATGGTGAGATGGGGTCAATCCAATTAAATCACACAGCTCTGCTCTTTTGTTTCCAAATGAGTCAACCAGTTATGTTTTACAACAGCAGTGTCAGAGCTTGATGGAGTAGTTAATCAGAACTGTGCTTGGTCTTTTATCTTGTGGTCTTTGAACATTTTGCGTAGAGCAAACTGTTGCCAGCCCACTGACAATAAGAGATTGAACATGATACACAATCTTTATAAATGAATAGGCTACGTGTTTTTTTTATGTAGTTTGTTTTATTATTTGTGAAGTAGCCTAATATCTGGTATTTGACAGGCTAACAGCTTTCAGGCCCAACCATTCATAATCATTCCCCCCAGTCTCAGACGAGTCACAGACGTGGGCTATAATTAGAAGGTATAACCTCTAGTTGGTTACACTAGCCATAGATTGTATATAAATGCTACTAGCCTATATATTTCGGTGTTTGGGTGTTTTTAGGTCTGGATTAGGCGTCTGTGGTTTTTCATAGTAAAAGGTAGGCTTATTTGTCAAATAGAAATACCGGTATAAAAGAAACTGAGCGCCGTGGGCGGAGCTCCGGAGTTCATGACACAACATTGACAACAAGATCTGGTCGCGCGGGGCAGGACGAACTGTTCTGGCGCAAGCAGCACATGCACCGTTCCAGGTTTAAATCGGTTAAGAACCTAGTCCAGTTACCATGAAGAGATATACAAATCCTTTCCTGCCTGCTCTGCCATTTCTTAGCAGACATGGGAGATAACTCCTTCCCAAGGATACAGAATCAAGACAGCGAACGACACCAGCCATCAACAAAAAGCGGGCAAGAGAAGAGCAGAAATAAATGATCAGGATTAATTAATTATACGACCGACTCCTTAAAGGCAGATTATAGCGACCTATACAATACACCACCATAATCAGTAAACTGTTTGTAGCTAACACACGTACAACATTTTACCATCGCGTGTACAAGAGTTCTTCCTGCAGACTATTTCTGGAATTCGATCGTAATCATGGAAACGTACACTGACGTTCTACTTGTCACCGCAAATGTTGGGTCATTATTCGACAATGTAAGTACTAACACCATTTCACCTAACGATATCATATTTTAAGTCACGTTGAATGGTGATTCAAAATGTCCAAGTGGAACAGCGAGAGTCCTATGTAAGCAGTTACTACACCTGCCAGAGAACACCAGAACCGTTGCAAGACCAAACTCTACTACCTGTAACATTGTAGTTAACTACATTCGAATAGAGACCAGTTCAACTCCCACCGGCTGGCATCGGGCACGCAATCCAATATTTAATTGGATTATTATAGACCCTATAAAATAATATATATTTTTTTACATTAAGCTACTTATTTAGACTATTAAATGTAATCATGACAACCATGATTTCTGTAGCCTAAATGCTTTCTTCTAAAACTTTGAAGTAAATTGTTTAATGTTATTGTGGCTTCTGACGACACATTTTCACTTCGATGGGCCTATACAACTGAAAGTCCTCTGCCTATAGTTATACTCACCCCGTATTTATCGTGAGCTGTTGCGGCATGATTTTTGATGCGCGTGCGTGTTCTCACATCATATTGACAGATTCGCGGAGAGAATCTACCTATCAAGCAACAACGGGTCCCAGTTCAAATCAAACAGGAAATTGATGGCGTGCATCAATGACACGTTTGAAGTTATTGCCGCGAAAGTGCGGTGCGCAACTTTTTATCATTCACTGAGCTCCCGCTCGGCTACTGCAGAAACAAGTGATTTGACATCATTTGTATCCTAGGCTACATTGTTGGCAATTTGATGTGTATGCCTATATTGTTTCAATACTGTGGGCCTAACACCTGTTATTAGTTACTACGGGTTAACAACATATATCAATACAATGCTGGTACCACAGTAGGCCTTACTACATAAGTATTTTACACATGATGACTGAAATAGGCCATGCTCATGGTCAGCATGGAATTGTCCATATTTGGGTGTAATTTTAAATAGGCTGCACAATAAAAACGTACATTATGCACAATAGCCTAAAGCAGGGTTTCCCAAACTCTGTCCTGGGGCTGGCCCGCTTGTTTACATGGTCGGACAGCGTTCCTGTATAGATGAAATTACAGCAGAGCCAGCACAAGATATGGCTTGGAAAATGTACCTCAATCCATGGATCAGAAATGCGTTGTACTCAGAATTGTCCCCATGATTCATTTACATTTACATTTAAGTCATTTAGCAGACGCTCTTATCCAGAGCGACTTACAAATTGGTGCGTTCACCTTAAGACATCCAGTGGAACAGCCACTTTACAATAGTGCATCTAAATCTTTTAAGGGGGGTGAGAAGGATTACTTTATCCTATCCTAGGTATTCCTGAAAGAGGTGGGGTTTCAGGTGTCTCCGGAAGGTGGTGATTGACTCCGCTGTCCTGGCGTCGTGAGGGAGTTTGTTCCACCATTGGGGGGCCAGAGCAGCGAACAGTTTTGACTGGGCTGCGCGGGAACTGTACTTCCTCAGTGGTAGGGAGGCGAGCAGGCCAGAGGTGGATGAACGCAGTGATTCCAGTTGAAGATTAAACAACTGGTAGTTTTTCCAGGAAACTGGCATTTTGGTCCTCATGCTAGGTAGCAGAAGCCACAGCAGGCATTTTGGAATGCATTTGTCATCCCTGGATTGAGATACGTTTTCCGAGCTACATCTCGCGCCTGCTCCTTGGTGTGTTAATCTACACAGGAATGCTTGTTGGATCTGCTGGCTACCTAAAGCAACTACCTCATGGCCCTAGACAACATTTATTTATTTCATTTCATTCCGAGGAAGTCCTTGTCTGGCTGTGAGGCTGAAACGTTTGCACAAAATACAAGTCAGCTTGTTTTCTTTTAACTAATTGTCATTTTCCATGAAATCTGGTAAAATATTTGAAGAGGCAAGTATTGTGAGTTGAGATCATGGAGACGGTTGCCTTGATATAGTAATTTGTGTATGTGGTAATAACAGGACGAAATCAATAACATATGAGTAGACCTACTTTAAGTGGTTGTGATGTGATGAGAAATGCAAACACCAGTGCATTAGTTTTGTACTGTGGTGTCTGGGAAATCGGGGCTTAGCTGTCATTGTGACTGAGGGGGAGGGGGGTTACACTAATGGAAATTTGGCTCAGGACCATGTTTCCGGATGCCCTATCTGGCCCAGTTGAAAACATGTCAGATCCCATTGTGGGTTCAAGAGATCTGTAAACAGATGATTATCTTCCCAGGGTTTCTTCATGCTTTTCTTATATGGCTGCCGAATACGTTTAAAAAACCCTTCCAAACATGGAGAAAAGGTTATGCCTCACATTTTATGGCCTTTAGTCTCACCAGAGACTAGTAATCTTGGAGGCATATTTACACAAGAAAGATGGAAATCCAGGTTTTTTATTAAAAGCCTATACTTCTAGATAAAATCAAATCAAATTCTATTGGTCAGATGTTATTGTGGGTGTAGCGAAATGCTTGTGCTTCTAGTTATGACAGTGCAGCAATATCTAACAAGTAAAGTCTAACAACTTCACAACATATACCCAATACACACACATCTAAGTAAGGAATTGAATTAAGAATATATACATATATAGACCAGCAATGTCAGAGTGACATAGACCAATCTACAGTAGAATAGTATAGAATACAGTATATACAGTTTAAGTCTGAAGTTTACATACACTTAGGTTGGAGTCATTAAAACTAGTTTTTCAACCACTCCACAAATGTCTTGTTAACAAACTATAGTTTTGGCACGTCGGTTAGGACATCTACTTTGTGCATGACACAAGTAATTTTTTCCAACAATTGTTTTCAGACAGAATATTATAATTCACTGTATTCCACAATTCCAGTGGGTCAGAAGTTTACATACACTAAGTTGACTGTGCCTTTTAAACAGCTTGGAAAATTTCTGAAAATTATGTCATGGCTTTAGAAGCTTCTGATAGGCTAATTGATATAATTTGAATCAATTGGAGGTGTACCTGTGGATGTATTTCAAGGCCTGCCTTCAAACCCAGTGCCTCTTTGCTTGACATCATGGGAAAATCAAAAGAAATCAGCCAAGACCTCAGAAAACAAATCGTAGACCTCCACAAGTCTGGTTCATCCTTGGGAGCAATTTCCAAATGCCTGAATGTACCACTTTCATCTGTACAAACAATAGTACAAAAGGATAAACACCATGAGACCACGCAGCCGCCATACCGCTCAGGAAGGAGACGTGGTGTGTCTCCTAGAGATGATCGTGCTTTGGTGCGAAAAGTGCAAATCAATCCCAGAACAACAGCAAAGGACATTGTGAAGATGCTGGAGGAAACGGGTACAAACGTATCTATATCCACAGTAAAACGAGTCCAATATCGACATAACCTGAAAGGCCGCTCAGCAAGGAAGAAGCCACTGCTCCAAAACCGCCATAAAAAAAGCCAGACTATGGTTTGCAACTGCACATGCGGGACAAAGATCGTACTTTTTGGAGAAATGTCCTCTGGTCTGATAAAACAAAAATGGAACTGTTTGGCCATAATGACCATCGTTATGTTTGGAGGAAAAAGGGGGAGGCTTGCAAGCCGAAGAACACCATCCCAACTGTGAAGCACGGGGGTGGCAGCATCATGTTATGGGGGTGCTTTGCTGCAGGAGGGTGGTGCACTTCACAAAATAGATGACATCATGAGGCAGGAAAATTATGTGGATATATTGAAGCAACATCTCAAGACGTCAGCCAGGAAGTTAAAGCTTGGTCGCAAATGGGTCTTCTAAATGGACAATGACCCAAAGCATTCTTCCAAAGTTGTGGCAAAATGGCTTGAGGCAGCCTACAAACCTGACTCCGTTACACCAGCTCTGTCAGGAGGAAGGGGCCAAAATTCACCCAACTTATTGTGGGAAGCTTTTGGAAGGCTACCAAAACGTTTGACCCAAGTTAATCAATTTAAAGGCAATGCTACCAAATGCTAATTGAGTGTAAGTGAACTTCTGACCCACTAGGAATGTGATGAAAGAAATCAAATCTGAAATATATCATTCTCTCTGCTATTATTCTGACATTTGACATTCTTAAAATAAAGTGGTGATCCTAACTGACCTAAGACAGGGAATTTCTACTATGATTAAATATCAGGAACTGTGAAAAACTGAGTTTAAATGTATTTGGCTAAGGTGTATGTGAACTTCAGACTTCAACTGTACATATGTGATGAGTAATGCAAGATATGTAAACATTATTGAAGTGACTGGTGTTCCATTTATTAAAGTGGCCAATGGTTTCAAGTCTGTGCATATAGGCTGCAGCCTCTCTGTGCTAGTGATGGCTATTTAACAGTCTAATGGCCTTGAGATAGAAGCTGTTTTTCAGTCTCTCTGTCCCAGCTTTGATGCACCTGTACTGACCTCTCCTTCTGGATGATAGCGGGGTGAACTGGCAGTGGCTCGAGTGGTTGTTGTCCCTGATGATCTTTTTGGCCTTGCTGTGACATCGGGTGGTTTAGGAGTCCTGGAAGGCAGGTAGTTTGCATTGTGCAGACCGCACCACCTTCTTGTGGGCGGTGAAGTTGCGTACCAGGCAGTGGTACAGCCCAACAGAATGCTCTCAATTGTGTATCTGTAAAAGTTCATGAGGGTTTTAGATGACAATCCAAATTTCTTCAGCTTTCTTCACCACACTGTCTGTGTTGGTGGACCATTTCAGTTTGTCAGTGATGTGTACGCCAAGGAACTTAACTTTCCACCTACTCCTCTGCTGTCTTGTGGATGGGGGGTGCTCCCTCTGCTGTTTCCTGAAGTCCACGATCATCTCCTTTGTTTTGTTGACGTAGAGTGAGCAGTTATTTTTCTGGCACCACACTCCCAGAGCCCTCACCTCCTTCCTGTAAGCTGTCTCATCATTGTTGGTAATCAAGCCTACTACTGTTGTGTCGTCTGCAAACTTGATGATTGAGTTGGAGGTGTCCTTGGCCACGCAGTCATGGGTGAACGGGGAGTACAGGAGGGGTCTGAGTACGCACCCTTGTGGGGCCCCAGTGTTGAGGATCAGCGAACTGAAGGTGTTGTTTCCTACCTTTACCACCTGGGGGATGGCCCGTCAGGAAGTCCAGAACCCAATTGCACAGGGCGGGGTTCAGACCCAGGGCCTCCAGCTTAATGATGAGCTTGGAGGGTACTATGGTGTTGAATGCTGAGGTCACAAAAAGGTCACCAGGCCATTAAATTAAAGGAACTTTACTTGTCAAGGAGAGAACAGTGCAAATCACCTCTAGGATTAGAAATGTTAGGCCTACCTTTCTTTAGAGGTTATGATGGAACAGAGAGTGATGGTGCTACAGGACATGTACAGTGCATTCGGAAAGTACTCAGACCCCTTGACTTGTTCCACATTTTGTTACATTACAACCTTATTCTAAAATTGATGAAATTCATGTTTACTCATCAATCTACACACAATACCCCAAATGACAAAGTGAAAAAAAGTTTTTTAGAAATTTGATCAAATGCATAAAAAAAATAAAAAGCAGATACCTTATTTACATAACTATTCAGACCCTTTGCTTTGAGACTCGAAATTGAGCTCAAGTGCGTACTGTTTCCATTGTTCATCCTTGAGATGTTTCTACAACTTGATTGGAGTCCACCTTTGGTAAATTCAATTGATTTGACATGATTTGGAAAGTCACACACCTGTCTATATTAGGTCCCACAATTGACAGTGCATGTCTAAGAAAAAAGCCATGAGGTCGAAGGAATTGTGAGTAGAGCTCCGAGACAGGATGGTGTGGATGCACTAAGCAATCAGGGGAGAAGGGCCTGGGTCAGGGAGGTGATTCTCTGGTCTGATGAAACCAAGATTGAACTCTTTGGCCTGAATGCCAAGTCACGTCTGGAGGAATCCTGGGATCATGCCTACGGTGAAGCATGGTGGTGGCAGCATCATGCGGTGGGGATGTTTTTCAGTGGCAGGGACTGGGAGACTAGTCAGTCGAGGGAAAGATTAATGGAGAAAACTACAGAGATCCTTGATGAAACCCTGCTCCAGAGCGCTCAGGACCTCAGACTGGGGTGAAGGTTCACCTTCCTACAGGACAATGACCCTAAGCACACAGCCAAGACAACGCTGGAGTGGCTTCGGTACACGTCTCTGGTGTTTCAACAAAGTACTGAGAAAAGGGTCTGAATACTTATGTAAATGTGATATTTAAGTTTTTTATTTTGAAGAAATCAACAGTTTTTGCTCTGTCATTGTGTGTAATTTGGTGAGGGAATAAGGCTGTAACATAACACATTTTGGAAAAGTCAAGGGGTCTGAATACTTTCTGAATGCACTGTATGAAATGTTTCAGTCTCAGTTCCAGACTTCTGCTATTAAACATGCCCACATTACCCCTGGCAACAAACATCACCTGTGGTGCAGTATAAAGTTAAGGTCAAAATTGTTACAGGCTTTGGTTTTTCCATTTATTTTTTGAGGTTGGACTTTGGCACGTACTGTAGGGGGCACCGATTGTTGTCACCTCTTCAGTACGCATGTGTTATACCTGTGCCATGTCGTTAGTGGGAAGGTGATTCACCTGTGCTGGACCAGGTGCTATTTAAGAGTGGCTGGCCGGTGCTCCGGTTGTCTTGAGAGATGTGGAGGGTCAACAAACACTTTCTCTTACTTGGAAAGGATGGACTTACAAGGGTGCCTTAGGCTGGAGTTACCCAAAGCAACTTTCACGCAACTTTGTCTGCTTGCACCCCAAGAAACTGAAAGGAATGGACACAAGGCACTGTAATGAAATATTTCAGACAAGCCCTTCAAAACCTTTGCAAATAAAATGTAATCTCAGCATCTGTTTTAGGCCTAATCATGCTTTTTTATGGATAAGATTAATTGGGAAAAGACGGTTCATGACACATGCAGTTGGGTTTCTTCAGTCAGGCACCTGTATTATGGATGAGCTGCTCTCCCGTCAGGCCATGGTGCCTGGGCAGCCGGGCATGGTGGGCAGCAGCAGTCATGTGGCCATGCAAATGCACTATGCAAAGCCAGCTACAGCTCTGGCAGATTGGCCTGCATCCGGCTGGCCCTGGAGAATACAGCACAGTCTGTATTCTGGCCAGGCACTGGGGGAAACACAAACACACACTGTACTCTGGATACTTAGTAGCTCACAGAGGTTCCCTGGAAATATTTAGTTGAAGAACAGACATTAAACAAAATGGAAGGATACATGTTAATTCAATCTCACATTGTTACAGTGTATACATCAACAGGCAGGCTTGCTAATAATGTTACAGTTTAGAGTCTGATTCTTTATGCCACTTACGTAATAAACATATTACAACCGTTCCAGAGGGACATTTGTTTTTTAATTGCATAGGTTAAGCGTTTAACATATAGTTGTACCTGTTGGTGTGTGGGTGTTTATCCGTGTAAATCTTACTGTATGTCCCAACAAAACATTTGACAAGACTGTCATGTTGTGCTTATCCGCCTGCCTACCTCATGCATGTTTTATATCTTCCACTGTCAAGTGCTAATATATAATTAAACATGGCCTTTGGTCAGTGTATAGGAAAGGTGCCTGGCAGGGTTGATTGGTAAACCTGGGTTGACAAGATAGCACCCTAGGATCTCATTTAAACCATTCTGTTTATGCCCTTTGTTTTCAATATCTCAACTGTTCGGTTATTATTTTTGGTAGAAACCATGTGTGAACTGAATTATTATTTGTTTTCTTCAACCCACAGGTGGGTGAGATTGAGAGTGACTGGCTTCGAGAATTATTTGGGGTGAGTTTGGGATCCCTCTCAGGTGTGCACTATGGATTCTCACATTTTTACTGTTGACATGCAAACACCTTAAGCCATCCTCTCATGTTGAGATTGAATCATGAACCCTCCTGGATGGCGGACTTATAAATCGATTAGATACTGTCTCCATTCCCAAAGAGGTGAAGAAGACACATTCCACTATTTAGCCAACACATTATGCATACCGGTAGTCAAATTCCAAAGTTGTATGTCATCTTAAGAAATAACATTTACTTGACATTAGATTTCAGTAGGATGCCCCACATTTGACCACCATTACGGCACATGGTTGTGGTAGTTTAATGGCTTGCCTGATGTCTATGTCTTGTCACAGACTGTCCAGAGTCACAAACCACGCTTCATCGCCCTGCACTTCCAGGAGGTTGGAGGCAAGGACTACATGGTTAATATGGGCCATGCGGAGAACTTCTTCTGGTAAGACATCACTGTGCCAAACTCTCAATGGGACACTTTCAAATGTATCCACAAATGCTGCCCAGACTCCTTACAGTTTTATGACCAACAGATACAGTATAACTTCATGATTCATCTGGCAGGTAATGTGGTAGAAGGGTTTTTAGCTGTGGTCATGAAATCTGTGTCAAAGACTATAATGTTATCATAACCTCAGGACATCAACTGCCATTATCTATATAAGAGAGGGTCCAAATACAAGTGTACAGTGTTAGAGACAGTTACTTCAGTGTTTCAGATTTTGAGTTGTTCAGTTTATCCTCTTCTGGGCTTTAGGAACATTGAGTCCAGTGAGGAGATGAGGGACTTTGACAGGGTCTGCATCTATGTGGACAACCACTTTAAGAACGTGGACAGCTTCACGGTGAGTACTACAGGACTGCACTGATCAACTGACAGAAGTTGAATTGAAAGACTCTATAACCAGCATGTCTGGTTACACAAGCTCAGTCAATAACATCGATATAGTGGAGCTTGATGTACAGGAGGCTTAGGTAAAGCAATAACATGTTGTGAAAGCCCTTACTAGGGTTACCATTGGTGTCTTTGCCTTTAGAATACCTAGTGTATCGCCTACAGCAGGGATTCACAAACTTCTTTGCATAGGCGACCCCTTTTATGATAGCAAATTCATCAGGGACCCCCTCATAATATCAGAACACAACTCCTACTTTAGAGTGCGATTAAAAATATAATTTCTTGCAGTTTTACTATGATTTCCGCAGTGCATGGTTGAACTAATCAAGTTTCGGGCCTTAGGAAATATTAAAGCTCCCGCACTTGGCATCAGAGAGAACATTTATAAGTGCATTAATATTTTGAGATCTAGCCATGGACCTTGCAGTACCTCCGCAGACCCCACTTTCTTTTAGACAGCAATATATCTCTGTGACCACAAGGTGGGGCCCTGCTCCACACTAGAGCTCTAATGAGGGCCAGGGCTTCTCATCAATGCTATGTTGGGTATTTTTAGACTGAGAAACAGGGATTCTTTGGTAAATATAGCATAATAGAACATTACAAATACATGGTACTGTACATACACATGATACATTTACATGTTCTGCTTTCCAATGCAAAATGCTATGTTCAGGAGGACATCCATTCTGTACAAGTTATGGTCTAATGCTTTTTGGTTTTATTGAAATATATGACATTTAAGTATACCCAATACAATGTGTTTAACATGACCATAGGGTGATCACAAAGACAGGGTAGTGAACAATTTGGCCTGAAAAAGTGCAGGTATCCATGTTGTGACATGCTTTTCTCAATAGTACAGTACAAAGGAGGACCAAACTCCTACAACATGAATGAAGTGCATGGTGGACCTTAACCCACTGGACAGTTCACATTTATCATTGACTTAGGAGATCATAGTATATTTGACCATTGGAACTAGGGTGATATTAGTTTGACCTCAGTGTGAATGTCACAGGGCAAGACTTTAGGTTACGTGCTGAGTTTGTTTCACCTGTGAAAGGACACTGTTGTATCCTCCCATGTAGTTAATTACAACATGACAATGTGTGGGCGGTATCTCAGAGAGTATAATGTACAGTACACTCTGAAAGTTATAAAGTGTGAGTACGGACAGAGGTGCTGTGTTTAAAGGCTGGTTTATACACTTGCTCTTGGCTCTCCCCTAGTCTTATATCCTCATCTATCCTCTGGCCCCCCAACTCTCTCTTTATGTGACTACAATATATACGGCTGTGTGTCTGTGCAGCGCTAAACTATCATTATAGAGTTGTCAGGAGGCTGTCTGGGTCCTGGACAGTGTCTCAATCTCCACACCTGTCCAGACCAGCTCCATCTTCAGCCTCCCTCGAATGGCCTCTGTACCTGGAATAAAGACTGTTTCCAGTGTTGCTTGTTCTGAGCCACCTTAGTTCTAAATGAGCCAAGTCATATCGAGCCTGGTTCATAAATGGGCTGGTCAACACAACACACAGGTCTAGTTGTTGCTTAAATCCAATCTTGGGAGGGTCCATCCCCATCATGTGCAGAGTTTCACAGGATTAAACCCACCCAAGCTAGACCCCAACACTGGAGCCATGACAGTGGGGTCAATGGATCTGTCTACACTCGGAGGTGTGTGAAGTGGAGGGGAAAGTCAATGTCCAGGTGTGGGGAGACAGGCCAAAGTCAATAAATGTAACTCTAGATTAAAACTATTGATCCCAGCCCATTTGTAAACAATAAATAAGGGCTGAGGGGAGTGGCGGACATCTGGGACTATGTTTCCCTTGTGCTTGGTTGTCTGTGCCCCTCCCCCACCTGCCCTAAGAGGGCTGCAGCCCCCAATGCCACATTCTCATTTCGTCTGTGCCACCAGCATTGATTTTCAATTTGTTTCCCCTCGGCTGTGGATCAGCAGCTCCCTGGTCAGAGGGAGGGGGGGTCTATGTTCAGAGGGGCTGTGAGGAGGGGGGCAGTCATGCATGCATTCCCTGTATAAATGGTGTTTTGATAAAAAATCACTTGTAAGTCAATCGCTTTTTATTAAACTGTGCACAAACCTGATTGATGAAGATGGGTCCTTGGCAGAGTATGTGGAGGAGAACCTTTCTGTGTGTGTTTCAATTTTTAAAAAGGCACAGCAGACTTCTACAGTCATAAAATTGTTTTACAGTTTTAAGAATATCCCCCCAAAATGTCATTGCTATTGATAACATCACTATATAGACATTAGACAATGTTTATTAGTTGGTAAACACTCAAACCTGCCTACCATGTTTTCTTTCAAACTAATGCATTCGACTTGATTTAATAACTGCTGTAACTCATGTTAGTGATTCAGCTGAAGTCAGCCGATGTTAGATTTAACTTGCAAAACCGTCACTTTAGTCCGAACCTCCTCTAACCCCCGTCCCCTCCTTCTCCAACTTGGACAGGTCTGTCCCTAATCGCTGGTCACCCTGACTGGTCGTAATAGGGACAGCTCCGTCCCATTAAATGAGGATCGCTCTGGCAGTGAAGATGAATGGTATCTTCAGGGAGCGATCTGTCATGCCGGAGGGGAATAGAGCGGCCCGTCACACCTAGGGTTGCACGTTTTGGGGAATATTTATAGAGGTGGAAACTTTCTGTGGGAATATATGGGAAATATATGCAAATTAATATGATTTAAATATAGATGTTTTTTGCATTGGATATATTTACCATATCATATGGAGACAGAAACATAAACCTTTCCCTTATCATAAGTAGACATAATTGCAAATGATTGAATCCTTCCAATATAAATAAAACAAAACAATTTAGTTGCGAATTGGACTTTAATTAAATGAGTTGACTATTCACACGGGATGATTTCCCTGAACAAAACAAAAAGGGAATATTGAATGATCTCCAATGATCCATCGCATCTCCCAAAAGTGTTTTCAAAATACATCTGTAAAATGATAGTCTAGAAACTAAAGCTTTGGTTGTCTTCCTCTCAGGCTTCCATGTCTTCTCCCTGGACCTCCTCAATGTCCACCTCTTGAACATCAGAGTCTGAGGCCTCATCTTCACTGTCACTTTCCAACCTTGTTGAGGATGGCTCGTTGTCAGGCTCAAAAAGCCTCAAATTTGCACAGAGGGTCACCAATTTTTCAAGCCTTGCATTGGTCAGCCTGTTGCGTGCTTTGTTGTGTGTGTGTTCCCAAACAAGGACCAGTTGAGCTCTGAGGCGGCTGATGTTAGTTGGATTTGGAGGATGATGGAGGAATCAGGGGAAAGAGCCTCAGATCCACAAAGTCCCTTCCACCAGGTGGCTGATGAGGTATGTTGGCACGACTGCCATATTGCATCTCAATCCCAAAGCCCTTGCTTGGAAGTGTACTTCGCCAGACTGCCAAGAACCTTGCCCTCATCCAGGCCAAGGAGGCGAGACACGGTAGTGATGACACCATAGGCCATGTTGATCTCTGCACCAGACAGGATGCTCTTGCCAGCATACTTGGGGTCCAACATGTATGCTGTGGCGTGTTTTGGCTTCATGCAGAAGTCTTCATGCTTTTTGATGTTTCAGAACTGCAGTTCTCTGCTTGGAGTAACAGTGAAGTGGGCAGGGCAATATGGATTTCTTCTCTTACATCTGCAAGCGGAGTCTGAACATCAGACAGGATTGCATTGTCTCCCTCAATCCGTGCAATGGCTACTGCTATAGGTTTCAGGAGTTTCAGGGTGCTTGCCACCCTCTCCCAAAATACATCATCCAGGAGGATCCTCTTGATGAGGCTGTCCATATCGGCAGACTGTGATATGGCCACTTCTTGGAGATACTCCTTCCTCTCCAGGAGACTGTCAAACATGATGACAACACCACCCCAACGGGTGTTGCTGGGCAGCTTCAATGTGGTGCTCTTATTCTCCTCACTTTGCTTGGGGATGTAGATTGCTGCTATAACTTAATGACCCTTTGCATACCTAACAATTTCCTTGGCTCTCTTGTAGAGTGTGTCCATTGTTTTCAGTGCTATGATGTCCTTGAGGAGCAGATTCAATGCATGAGCAGCACAGCCAATGGGTGTGATGTGAGGGTAGGACTCCTCCACTTTAGACCAAGCAGCCTTCATGTTCGCTGCATTGTCTGTCACCAGTGCAAATACTTTATGTGGTTCAAGGTCATTCATGATTGCCTTCAGCTCATCTGCAATGTAGAGACCGGTGTGTCTGTTGTCCCTTGTGTCTGTGCTCTTGTAGAATACTGGTTGAGAGGTGCAGATGATTTAGTTAATTATTCCTTGCCCACGAACATTCGACCACCAATCAGAGATGATTGCAATACAGTCTGATTTCTCTATGGTTTGCTTGACCTTCACTTGAACTTTGTTGAACTCTGCATCCAGCAAATAAGTATAAGTATGTCTGGTTGTAAGGGGTGTATGCTGGGCAAAGAACATTCAGAAATCTCTTCCAATACACATTTCCTGTGTGCATCAGAGGTGAACCAGTTGCATACACAGCTCGAGCAAGACATCCATCAGCATTTCTCTGACTACGTTCCTCCATTGAGCCAAAAAAACTTCTGATTCCAGGAGGATCATGAGCTGTTGCTATCGATAAGGTGTCTGATTCATAATTTTCACCTCGAATAGAAGTAGAGGGACTTTTGTCAGAGGTTGCTTGTTGTGAGCACTGAGGGAACTTTATGCATTTGGCTAGATAATTCTGCATCTTTGTTGCATTCTTCACATATGATTTGGCACAGTATTTGCAAATGTACACAGCTTTTCCTTCTACATTAGCTGCAGTGAAATGTTTCCACACATCAGATAGTGCCGTTGCATTTTCCTGTAAAGATTAGGGGAAAACATTGTAAAAAATAAAATACAAACTCCAAATACAATTCCATGTGCAGACATATAGTTAAGCAGCTAGGTTAAACAACTCCTTTGTAATATAAGTGTTTTAAAATGAAACATGGCAACAGTTGAACTAACACTCCTCAGTTAGCAGGCTCAATCAAGCTAAAATACACATGGTAGCAAAAACTAACTAGCAGAAATTGTTAACAAGTTAGAAATGATTTAAACACATTTTGATGTAGGCTACTATTTACTAGTTGACAAAAAAATATATCCACCCCACCCAATATTGTAATCAAAACTTAACAGAAAGCATGTAGTCCTTGGCTCACAGTGTAGTAGTGTGCAAGATCTTGAGAATCATCTGCACATGTGATGGAATAATGCACTGTGCATGCAATTCCATTGAATTGGGGTTAGTTTAAACAAAATATGCCACAAGACCTAGAATTGCCTTATGTGTATCCCACAAAAAAAATGTTTACTGTTATAAGCTAATTCCAAGGCTTAACTTCCCATGGAAAATTTCTGGGAAAATTCCTGAAATTTACCGGAAAGTTTCCAACACTTGGCAAACCTAATCACGCCCGAGACCCTCTGGGTGCCGCCAAATTTTTCTTCGGCCCGCAGCCAGCACGGCAGCCCTACTGTTTAATACATTTTCAATTGTTTTCATTTTCTGTCTTTATTGAACTCAGAAGGCATGATTAATCAGAGCAGGCAGTTAGTACATTAAAAATGGTCACATCAGGATGATTGGGTGCTAAAGTGTGTGTGTGTGTGGTGGGTGCACGTTTGATTGTGTACTGTGTACATGTTATTGCAGTAAAGCTATGTGTTTCTGTGGACAAGAGTGAGTTGAGCATAATATAATTGCTTGAAAGAGGGAAGGTTTGAGATACTGGGTGGGTGTGTGGCTGTGTGTGAAAGGAGACTAGAACTACTGAAGATGATAATGATGTAAATATTATGGAATCAGATCATGTTGCATGATTCTCCTTGATGAATCAGAAATTAAGTTCTTTCTTTAAGTCATTATGACCGAGGGTTTACAGTAAAGCCTAAATGTGCTATATCGGACCAGCATGCCCAAGAATGTCGCGTGAGCATGTTGCAGTTAGTCAAGCTGTTTCGCAAGAATTGATGACGTTGATATTTTAAACCGAAACAAACTTTGAGGGAAGTTTGTGCAAGGTACAGATGAAGTTGGAAGTTTACATCCACTTAGGTTGGAGTCATTAAAACTAGTTTACATCCACTTAGGTTGGAGTCATTAAAACTAGTTTACATCCACTTAGGTTGGAGTCATTAAAACTCGTTTACATCCACTTAGGTTGGAGTCATTAAAACTAGTTTACATACACTTAGGTTGGAGTCATTAAAACTAGTTTACATACACTTAGGTTGGAGTCATTAAAACTCGTTTACATCCACTTAGGTTGGAGTCATTAAAACTCGTTTACATCCACTTAGGTTGGAGTCATTAAAACTCGTTTACATCCACTTAGGTTGGAGTCATTAAAACTAGTTTACATACACTTAGGTTGGAGTCATTAAAACTAGTTTACATACACTTAGGTTGGAGTCATTTAAAACTCGTTTACATCCACTTAGGTTGGAGTCATTTAAAACTCGTTTACATCCACTTAGGTTGGAGTCATTTAAAACTCGTTTACATCCACTTAGGTTGGAGTCATTTAAAACTCGTTTACATCCACTTAGGTTGGAGTCATTAAAACTCGTTTACATCCACTTAGGTTGGAGTCATTAAAACTTGTTTACATCCACTTAGGTTGGAGTCATTAAAACTCGTTTACATCCACTTAGGTTGGAGTCATTAAAACTCGTTTACATCCACTTAGGTTGGAGTCATTAAAACTCGTTTACATCCACTTAGGTTGGAGTCATTAAAACTCGTTTACATCCACTTAGGTTGGAGTCATTAAAACTAGTTTACATCCACTTAGGTTGGAGTCATTATAACTAGTTTACATCCACTTAGGTTGGAGTCATTAAAACTCGTTTTTCAACCACCACACATTTCTTGTTAACAAACTAGTTTTGGCAAGTCATTAGGACATCTATTTTGTGCATGACACAAGTAATTTTTCCAACAATTGTTTACAGACAGATTATTTCACTTATATTTCACTATATCACAATTCCAGTGGGTCAGAAGTTTACATACACCAAGTTGACTGTGCCTTTAAACAGCATGGAAAATTCCAGAAAATGATGTCATGTCTTTAGAAGCTTCTGATAGGCTAACTGACATCATTTGAGTCAATTGGAGGTGTACCTGTGGATGTATTTCAAGACCTACCTTCAAACTCAGTGCCTCTTTGCTTGACATCATGGGAAAATCAAAAGAAATCAGCCAAGACCTCCGACATTTTTTTGTAGACCTCCATAAGTCTGGTTCATCCTTGGGAGCAATTTCCAAATACCATGTTCATCTGTACAAACAATAGTACAAAAGGATAAACACAATGAGACCATGCAGCCGCCGTACCGCTCAGGAAGGAGACACGTTGTGTCTAGAGATGACTTCAACTGTATTTCTGGAAGAATGCAATATTGGAACATGAGAGAACTTGATAATGTCTCTATACTTTATCATCACTGCAGCAAACTGACATTCTCAGCAATTGTTTAAAGGAGCTTGTATTGTATTCCTTGTCCTTACAGGCCCTGGGAAGCATGTACTTCATCCACAAGTCATTGAAAAACATCTACCAATATGATTTTAATGGTAAGAACATTACAATCATATCTATATCAAGTCACTATTGACTTTGAATAACAAAAGATGAATGACATTTTGTTATCACTTTATGATTTATCACATCCATTCGGGCCATGCACGTGGCGATCATTTCAGAACATCTGTATCAGTCCTGGTGTGCAAACTTGGCCCTTTGTAATGGATCATTATTATAATATAGAGTTTGGCACAAAACAGTTTAGGAGGTAAGAGCAATTTGCTATGTCAGTCTGGAGATTCCCATCTGTGTATTTTGATAACAAGTCGGAACATCTTTTAAACACTGCAGTGTGATGGCCACCTCTTCTGGCTAAACCTATCAGGGAATCTGTTCTTGTTGCATAGTCCAGTCACGTTAGGCATGACAAATATCTTAAGAAAAGGCTTATGGAAAAGCCATAAAAATCCCAGGTCTGCCATGTTCTGTGTCGCCAGTCAGATTGGTGCACAGCGAACAAACAATGCCTAATGGCCTTATTATAGATCCTCTGGTCACATATGCTGCTGTGATCAGCTTAACATCACTTTATTGATTGGTGTTTGCATGTTTTCTCACTCTTTTACTCTTCCTACCTCTCTCCCCCTCACAGTTAAAGATTTTAAAGCAGTGTCTGGACAAAACAAGTATGTGGGATCCCTGGATGGGGTAACCACAATGGAGAAAGAAAAATTCCCGAAGAATTTCTGGCCTGATGTGAGTGTGTGTAGGGTGGGGTGGGGTGGGTGTTCAGGGTGACCCAGGAGGTGTTGGAACAAATATGTGAGTGGGGGCTAAAGGGGGAGTCTATCTGACAGGGATATGAGACAAATTGTATGGATAATTACCAGCATGGCCCTCCAATTAGTTAGCTAAATGGTGGTACAGTATTTGGTGAACATTTAACATACAAAACATTCATCTGTATACATTTTTGTTTGTGATGTGTTTTGCAGTTCAAATGGTCTAGGAAGGGCTTCATGAGGACCCGGTGGATCATTCACAACCAGTACGTACTCTAGTCTAGTGGTTCCCAAACGGTGGGTCGGGTTGACATGTTTTTGTGCGTAGAATTGATATATATTACATTTTTTACATAATGTTCAGAATGGAAAAACGCTTTCCGTGTGAACTTAAATGACTTAAACCAAATAGAAAGTATGTAGAAAAGATAAAGGACCTATATACAGTGCATTCACAAAATATTCAGACCCCTTGACTTTTTCCACATTTTGTTACATTACAGCCTTATTCTGAAATGGATTAAATAAAATCATCCTCATCGGTCTACACACAATACCCAATAATGACAAAGAGAAAACAGGTTTTTAGAAATTTTAGCTAATTTATTACAAATAAAAAACAGAAAACACAAATGTACATAAGTATTCAGACCCTTTGCTATGAGACTTGAAATTGAGCTCAGGTGCATCCTGTTTACATTGATCATCCTTGAGATGTTTTTACAACTTGATTGGAGTCTACCTGTGGTAAATTGAATTGATTGGACATGATTTGTAAAGGCACACCACTGTCTTTATAAGGTCCCACATTTTACAATGCATGTCAGAGAAAAAAACAAGCAAAAAGGTTGATGGAATTGTCAATAGAGACAGGATTGTGTCGAGCCACAGATACCAAAAAATGTCTGCAGCATTGAAGGTCCCCAAGAACACAGTGACCTCCATCATTCTTAAATGGGAGAAGTATAGAATCACCAAGACTCTTCCTATAGTTAGCTTCCTGGACAAACGGAGCAATCGGGGGAGAAGAGCCTTGGTCAGGGATTTCCTCTCTGGAGATGGGAGAAACTTACAGAAGGACAATGATCTCTGCAGCACTCCACCAATTAGGCGTTTGTGGTAGAGTGGCCAGACCGAAGCCACTCCTCAGTAAAAAGCATATGACAGTGTGCTTGGAGTTTGCCAAAGGGCACCTAAAGGCTGTCAGACCATGAGAAACAAGATTCTCTAGTCTGATGAATGCCAAGTGTCACGTCCAGAGGAAACCTGTGAAGCATGGTGCCTTTTTCAGCAGCAGGAACTGGGAGACTAGTCAGGATTGAGGGAAAGATGAATGGAGCAAAGTACAGATAGATCCTTGATGAAAACCTTCTCCAGCGCGCTCAAGACCTCAGACTGGGGTGAAGGTTCACCTTCCAACAAGACAACGACCCTAAGTACACAGCCAAGACAACACAGGAGTGGCTTCAGGACAGGGTTCTGAATGTCCTTAAGTGGCCCATCCAGAGCCTGGTCTTGAACCTGATCAAACATCTCTGGAGAGACCTGAAAATGGCTGTGCAGCGATACTCCCCATCCAACCTGACAGAACTTGAGAGGATCTGCAACGAAGAATTTGAGAAATTCCCCAAATACGGGTGTGCCAAGCTTGTAGCGTCATACCCAAGAAGACTCGAGGCTGCAGTTGTTGCCAAATGTTCTTCAACAAAGTACTGAGTAAAGGGTCTGGATACTTATTTAAATGTGATATTTCCATTTTATAATGGGGTATGGTGTGTAAATGAGGGGAAACAACTATTTTATAAATTTTAAAATAAGGCTGTAACGTAACAAAATATGGATAATGTCAAGGGGTTTGAATACTTTCCGAATGCAGTGTATTTAAAAATAATAGCCTATAATCTTTGAGAATTTACATCAACAAAATAAAAGCTAGACAATCAGGCCCCCATTGATTTTGTTTTAATGCTTAAGCATAAGAACACAGCATTAGCCATGGCAAAATGTAGGAAAGTAGTTGTAAAACTGCACAATTTTCTCCTCAAACAAGATGATCTTTATTTATTTATTTTTGTCTGTGTATGTTTTTTCACCGCTCAACCCTCACAGTGGGTCACGACTCAAGACACCTCAATTGATGGGTCACGAAGCGAAAAGTTTGGGAACCCCTGCTCTAGTCTACTGACCTACTGCTCTACTCTTCTCGATTCTACGTACTCTACTGTCTACTGTCACAGCTCATTAATAGATAGAGAGCCGGCTGTCATCCCGTTACTCAATGAATGCAGTGGTTAAAGCTGAGGCTCAGCAAACACCCTCTGTGTCCTCTGCACAATAGTTACTGCTTGCTCTCCTGTGTCACTACCACCAGTTCTTAGACAAAAGGAGTCTATGGGCAGAGTGCTACAAGGTCACCCTGTGAGTCAACATAGCCCGCCTGTTGGATGCACATTCATTGTTTTCAGGTGGCAGCAGCAGAAAAGGAGTGAATGCTCGGCACAGAAGACTAATGTGTTTGTTTGTGGACTAGCATTACCTCAAGTGCTTTCACTAATAACTAAACTCTTCATAACTGGCATCACTGAACAGCACACACACAGACACGCTTCTAAATGGAATAGGAGGACAAATATCTTCCCAATGCTCCCTTTTTTCATAGATATGTCTGCCAATTCTCATTTTGTGTGTGTGTGCTCTCTGCAGGGGTCTGGACCTAGTCAACGTACACCTTTTCCATGATGCCTCCAACCTCATTGCCTGTAATGCCAGTCCCTCCATCTACTCAGCCAACCGCCAGAAGGCCCTCAGATATGTCATCAATAGGTTAGCCTGCCCATTCTCAGCTTTGAAGAACAACTCAAGTGCACCTACTTGAGAGATATACTGTAAGCCCACATGGGAATCTAGATAAAGAAAATAGTTGGTTTGCAAGTGTATGTAGATCTGCGTTTACAATCATTTTAAAAAAGAGGACTCAATTTATAGGCTAAAACATTTGACTCATACCCATGTCATTTCCTTCCAGGATATCAGAGAGCAGCTACACTCCACTCCCCTTCTTCCTGTTTGGGGATTTCAACTTCCGCCTGGACACCCTTAGCCTGGTCCAGGTATTATATGACACGCTTCCTCAAGACTTTTATTAGAATCAGAAAATCAGGAAACCTTACTAATGGTCAGCTGATTGACTTTTTTTTTAACCTAACTGTGTGTGGTGTGTTTGTGTGTTCTAGAACTTGTCCACTTCAGCAGAGGTGCAGACAGTGAAGAAGGACAGCAGTAACGAGGTGGAGAAAATAATCTGCGAGGAAAAGGACAATGACCACAAGGTGAGCCTCCCCATCCATCCACGTCTTCCATCCTACTGCCTCCTTGTTGTTATTCAGATTCAGACGTTTACTGTATCCCCAATTCCTTCATCTCAAGATTCTTCTCCATATTGAGACCAAGTTGTTTGCCTACCTGCACCAGGCAGTGTTCAGAGAGGACAACGGCAGGGCGGTGAGAACATTTTCTACTGTACACATCAACTCATTTACACCCCACCCATATTAATATCATGATCTTACTGCTCACTGCCTTGACAACAATCATAACTAAGCGAAGGACCCAGGGACTGAACACCTCCGTCTGCAACTGGACTTCCTGACGGGACGCCCCCAGGTAGTGAGGGTAGGCAACAACGCAGCCGCCATACTGACCCTCAACACAGAGGCCCCTCAGTGGTGCGTGCTTAGTCACCTCCTGTAATCCCCGTTCACCCTCGACTGTGTGGCCGTGCACAACACCATCATTAAGTTTACAGACAACACGACGTTAGTAGGCCTGACCACCAACGACGATGAGACAGCCTATAGGGAGGAGGTCAGAGACCTTGTCAAAGACTCCAGCCACCCAAGTTATAGACGGTTCTCTCTGCTACCGCATGGCAAGTGGATGCACCTTCTGGAACCAACAGGACCCTGAACAGCTTCTACCCCCAAGTCATAAGATTGCTAAATAGTTAGTTAAATAGTTAACCAAATAGCTTCCCGGACTATCTGCATTGACCATTTTTTGCACTAACTTCTTTTGACTCATCGCATAGCTGCTACTACTGTTTACTGTCTGCCACTTTATTCCTATTTGCTGTATATGCACATATCTACCTCAATTACCTCATACCCCTGCACATCAACTCGGTACTGGTACCGCGTGTATCATTGTGTATCTATTATTATGTGTTTTATTACGTGTTCTGTTATTTCTCTATTTTCTTTCTCTCTGCATTGTTGGGAAGGGCCCGTAAGTAAGCATCTCACTGTTAGTCTACACCTGTTTACGACGCACGTGACGTGTAGCATTTGATTTGATTACTGCCTTGGCTACCAGTTCCTAAACAGAAAACAACCACAGAAGATGCTTCATTAAATTCATTAATTCAATTACATCCTACCACAGAGGTAGTTATGAAATTGAATTTTCACATTATGCATATGTTTATGGTTTGCAGATTACTACATGTTTTGGGTCCTCCAGTAATTGTTAATCCTTCTATATCGCTCAGATTTTGAAATATGACAAGGAGATTGCAGCCTTTCAAGATGTCATTGCCGAGGAAGAAATCCTGTTTCCACCCAGGTAAGCCTCATCCCTGACAGCCCTGTTACTATTACTGTCACTATTACTACTACCTGACGATGTCATGTTGTCGGTCGGTCTGTCTCTGTCAGTTACCCCTACAGTGAAGACTACACTAAACCCACCCAGTACATGAACACTCGCTGCCCCTCCTGGTGCGACCGTATCCTCATGTCTCACACTGCCCAAGACATCATCCACAGGGTGAGTAAGCTGGCAAACGCTCTGCCATCCACACTTACTGACTAGTTGATTCGTTTATTTATTTACTATGGAGGCACTTTCTGTAGGCCTATTAAAAAAAAATTGTTTCATTTCAGAGGGATGAGGGAGAGAGCAGTGTGGTTTACAACATACTGGGCCCTAATGTCTGCATGGGCGACCACAAAGTAACCTTTATTTATACATGCATACATACATACATGCATACATACATACATACATACATACATACATACGTACAAATGTAACATGTCTGCTCTTGAAAATGGCCCTTGATAAACAGGACTTAACTGATGAACCATTGTGTATTCTTCCTTTTTCCCCAGCCTGTTTTCTTGTCCTTTGCACTGAAGACAAATGGCCATTGACAAGGATCCCTCTGTGGTAAGAGTATATGTGCTAGTGAGTGTATGTTCTTCTGTAGGTTTACAGGATTATATCCAGGGGGTTTCTGAAATAGCGATCACAGGCCGTAATCTTGTCCAGCTCCCGGGCCTTATTCTCCAGAGAGCCATAGACCAGGCTGGCCCAGTGGAGTGCTGTTGGGATATGAACTAAGATGAAGTGCCTCTGTGGACAAACTGCATCCTTTGTCCATAATGTAGCTGGACCATCTATGTCTATAGAATCCTCTCCACTGTCACTGTGTGTGGCTACACTAAGCCCAATGTGGGCCCTGTTTTCATTCATTACCAGACAGATCGCCGCCCAGAGAGACATTCATTGTGCAGGGCAGTGTATTGGCATTTTTACGGCTATTCTATGACTTTTTCATATGATGTTTTTTTCCTTAAAGAGGTTTTCTCGTCAGAAGTTTCTAACAGTGACAAAAGCCATGGTTCAGAAAGACTTACGGCTGTCAATTAGCTTTTCAATGAGGGGACAGCATACCAAAGCATATAATATGTGATTCTCTGGTCTGCCATGGCTATCCTGGTCCCATCTATGAATCCAGCAGTATTTCACCCAATTTGGACTTGTATCTTTAGTTTTTTTAGGAACTCCTTTAGCAATCCTATATCATTAATTTACACATTGAAACAATTTATAGATGATTTTCAGATGTTACTGTATGTTTTCCTTGTGGATGGTAAATAGAGTTAACTTTTTTCCCATTATCTAAGCCAGTGTCTATCCAACATTGGTCATCACCATCACACACTCCCACTCCGCTATCCGTACCAGAGGATAAACAGAGCAGCTCCTACCCAGTCATGGCACCCAGCCTCTCACTGAAGTGCATGCAGTCAGTCAGTTTCCACCCAACCAAGTCTCTCATTCTATTCTCCTCTCACTCCAAGTTATTGATTGCCATGACTTGGGTGACATCATCACAGATTTGATCATCAGCATTATGGATTTTTTTGACAGACAATTTGCTCTGTCCTGTGCTTGGCCATACGTCTCGCCATCCATACCCCAAAATGTACACCGAGACAGGGTATTTTCTGGGAGTCCTCTCTTCAGTGATGGATCGTTGGAATAGGACCAACGTAAAGACAATCGACTATGTGACCGTGGGACTGCTGATGTTTAGGCCATGGTCTTGTCAGGGAGGGACCAGCTCTCACCCAATGGGAGGAAGGAAACATGTGAGGACACACACATATACACACTCTGGCACTCTGCCAAGTAAATACCCTGACTTTAGCTGGTCAAACGGTTTTAAAGTGTCAAGGGATTATAATGAAGTATTGACCATTCCTTCTGACATTCCTGAATGGAATATGCATGCATGCTTTTAATTTGTATGTTAGTAGTCTTTTATTTTACTTATTTATTTTCTTACTGTTTTAACTGTTTACCATCAACATAAGCATACTAAAAGCAAACACTCACAAACACATTAAACAAAAGCTGCTACAGTATTTCAATGCACCATCAGCATGTTTGTCAGAATAGAGCAGTAGTGTAATACACATTTCTCCGTGCATTATTATGTTGTGCAGTCTTTTGTTGGAAACATACATTTTTACCAGTATGTACATACTATCCCAGCTCATCCTTGGAACTGAACTCCAACAAAACGCTCCATTTGCCTCCTAATGCCACGCTGAGGTCATTTTTCCTAACCTACTATCTCAATGGTGTTATAAACTCAGCTTAAATCAATAAAATGATGTAAAAGACCAGTGGGCCAGATTCAGGCTGGGAGCCCATAAGGTCAGTATGAAATGTGGAATGGGCGCCTTCCTTTCCCATCAGACCTCTGCCTTGGATTCCCTCCGCCTCTAAAGTGTAGCATCTACATGCTGCTGAATACTGATGATCACAGCTCTGCCTGCCTGCTACCACACTCTGCTGGGTATACTCTCTGGTGGCTTGTACGTTGACATATTATGGGGTGGGCCTATGTAATGTACAACCATGGTTCAACTGTAAGGTTAGTCTACTCTATCGGACATCAGAGCAGACATGGGTGGCTAAATGTTGTCAGCTTCTGTGTATATTCAATTAAATGGAAATGTTCCACATTCAGACAATATCAGCACAAAAAGACACCAAGCTTGCTACATCAGTCACTGATAGGAGTTGATTTTGCTGCTCCCTTATAAGGACATCACGATTTATGTAGTCTATTTTAATTAATGATGCGTATTGCGGTGGTACAGTAGGTAGCTACATTCTTGTTACCACGAAGTGCTTTATTCCACAAACTATGACTGGGTCCTTTAAAGTAGCTCCTAAGAGATTCATAAATATGTTTTCATTTGTTTTTAGAGAATTGAAGAGTGTGCTGATAGAGATTTCTCTTGTTCAGGGGAGCTGACATGATGTTATTCTGTTTTTAATAATGTATCCATTGTTTTACAAGGCAGCATCTTCTGGACTGTTTCAGTTACTGTGATCAGTTTGACTGTTTTACCAAACAATAACTTGTTTACCATCCCACTCTTTAATTTGAATGTGGATGTGTCTGGAATGGATGTTTGATACCACCTTCACACATGCACATCCATGCACACGTTCACACAGGCGAAGTTTGAACAATTTGAAGCTTGACACCTACGTATTATTTTGGTTACAGTTATTTTATTGAGTATATCTCTCTTTCTATGTTTTATGTTTATTTGTGCTGTAGCAACCTCTTCAGATCTTTGTTCATTGTCCATGTTCTGTTTTGTATGAAATTGAGGGATAGTTTGCATCATTTTGCTTTGATAAGGACTATTTCAAAGACTTAAAATATAATCATGGATTTCTTATTGATTAATAGTTTTATCAAATATTCAGAATGCACTTAAATGTTAAATGCCTATTAATGAAGTTATTCAAATGTTGTACTCTTATTTTAAGGTAGAAAATGCATAATTTGTCATCAATCTTCCTCTGTAGTATGTGGTGATTGACTGACACTCAATCTGCTGTGAAGTAATTATAGACTGATATGACAAGGATTCATCAGTTCAAATGTATAGATAGATTATCCTTGTAATCTGGACCCTGTCAAATGTCCTTAATTAGTTTACAATCAATAATGTATGGGTCTGCGTGGAAAGTGCAAGGCCCACTCAATAATATACTTATACTAGTTGATTCATGGTATTGTCAACATATTGTAATGCCCTTAGAGTTCAACATGAGGCCAGTAGTATTGCTAGATGGAGTGGACTAATGCCGTTTGTCGAATTTAATGGTTGAACACAAAAAAAACACTATACTCATGTAATGCTTCCAGTTTTGTAAATAAATGTTGACCACTGCAATTACATTACCGTATTATTCTCCCTTAATGAGATTCTACTCACTGGACACACTGGTTGAATCAACTCTGTTTCTATGTCATTTCAATGCAATTCTGCTAAAGCAACATGTAATATATGTTGAATTGACTTCTGTGCCCAGTGGGTACCTTGTAAAACCAATGTCATTGTTATTGCTGCTAGCTTGATTCTTCTCAGCTGGCATTCTACTTGCACCTCTCGCAGGGTCATGCAAGTGTTTTTCTTTGGGTAGGTATCTATGATCGCTATTTGTCTTTCTAGTTCTGCTACACCAGTAATGGCATGACCCGCATGACACAAACATTTCCATGTGATTTCAGATTAAGTTCTTAAGGAACTGCTTCACTCCAATGTTTACAGCCAGAACTGGATGCACCTGAAATGTAACATACAATACCATAGTCGACACAACACAAGTTCACCTTTAATGTAGAAAACAAATTGGTCTGCATATTTATAGGACTTTGTGTGAAATATATGTGATATTAAAGCGCCCTCTCAAGGTGGAATGGGCTGGCTACTTTGGACCGTCAAAACTGGCCAAGTTTTTCGATTGATACCCTTTAAGGCTCCAGAAAGAAGAAGTCAACTGAAATTGTGAGTTGCATTAAAGAAGACAAATGTTGATCCAATACCGTTGTCTCAGATTTATCTTCAATGCAAAGGAAAAAGCATCAGCAGAAACAGTACAGTCTGCAGTGAGCAGCTGAAATCTATAATGTTCACCAAAAACAATGGAAATGGCCTTTCCTTGCTTGGATGATAAAAATGTCTATGAATATGCATGTCTCATTTCTGAACCGCTTCTGCATTTATCACAGAACTGGGCTACTCTTAAATAGACTGCATGTAAGTAAAGTGTGAATCCAATTGGTGCAATATCCACTGATGTGATCAGCTGATGCCACCACTCGGGTTTCTCTTTTGAACTGCTTTCGCTTGATATAAAAGTCCAAGTGAAAAAGTAGATTTCTAAGTTGACCAGTTCTACACATGCTTCCTTGATGCACACATGCACTGGTGTCTCTTGCTGCCATTGCCATTACTGGTGTAACTAGCTGTTACTATTTCTGCTTGCTGTTTTCTGATATCCAATTACCATTCCAGCCTTCAACTGTCTTTGTTCTGTTTCTTCCTTCAGGGGATTTGGTATAGCATATCGTACTGATCTGTAGTTGTTTTATCATCTGTGTATGATGCTTTGCTCTGGCAGTGAGCTACCCTGAAGGAGCAGAGCCTAACGCCTAGACTATGCATTGCAATTCTATCTAATACATGGCTAAACGTGGCATTTCCTTTCTGAAATGAAGTTGCACCAGAACGGCCTAATGTGTTCTGAGACTTTCCTAGATTCAGTGACAGTTGAAGTACCAGCATTCTGTTTAACACTTTTTTGGTTACTACATGGTTCCGTATGTGTTATTTTATTGTTTTGATGTCTTCACTATTATTTTACAATGTAAAAATAAAGAAAAACCCTTGAATGAGTAGATATGTCCAAACTTTTGATGGGTACTGTATATACAGTGGGGCAAAAAAGTATTTAGTCAGCAACCAATTGTGCAAGTTCTCCCACTTAAAAAGATGAGAGAGGCCCGTAATTTTCATCATAGGTACACTTCAACTATGACAAACAAAATGAGGGAAAAAAATCCTGAAAATCACATTGTAGGATTTTTAAATTAATTTATTTGCAAATTATGGTGGAAAATAAGTATTTGGTCACCTACAAACAAGCAAGATTTCTGGCTCTCACAGACATGTAACTTCTTCTTTAAGAGGCTCCTCTGTCCTCCACTCGTTACCTGTATTAATGGCACCTGTTTGAAATTGTTATCAGTATAAAAGACACCTGTCCACAACCTCAAACCTATGTTTGCAATTACAGAGATCATACGTTTCCCGTAGTTCTTGACCAGGTTTGCACACACTGCAGCAGGGATTTTGGCCCACTCCTCCATACAGACCTTCTCCAGATCCTTCAGGGCTGTCGCTGGGCAATACTTACTTTCAGCTCCCTCCAAAGATTTTCTATTGGGTTCAGGTCTGGAAACTGGCTAGGCCACTCCAGGACCTTGAGATGCTTCTTACGGAGCCACTCCTTAGTTGCCCTGGCTGTGTGTTTCGGGTCGTTGTCATGCTGGAAGACCCAGCCACGACCCCTCTTCAATGCTCTTACTGAGGGAAGGAGGTTGTTGGCCAAGATCTCGCGATACATGGCCCCATCCATCCTCCCCTCAATACGATGCAGTCGTCCTGTCCCCTTTGCAGAAAAGCATCCCCAAAGAATGATATTTCCACCTCCATGCTTCACGGTTGGGATGGTGTTCTTGGGGTTGTACTCACCTTCTTCCTCCAAACACGGCGAGTGGAGTTTAGACCAAAAAGCTCTATTTTTGTCTCATCAGATCACATGACCTTCTCCCATTCCTCCTCTGGATCATCCAGATGGTCATTGGCAAACTTCAGACGGGCCTGGACATGCACTGGCTTGAGCAGGGGGACCTTGCGTGCACTGCAGGATTTTAATCCATGATGGCGTAGTGTGTTACTAATGGTTTTCTTTGAGACTGTGGTCCCAGCTCTCTTCAGGTCATTGACCAGGTCCTGCCGTGTAGTTCTGAGCTGATCCCTCACCTTCCTCATGATCATTGATGCCCCACGAGGTGAGATCTTGCATGGAGCCCCAGACCGAGGGTGATTGACCGTCATCTTGAACTTCTTCCATTTTCTAATAAGTGTGCCAACAGTTGTTGCCTTCTCACCAAGCTGCTTGCCTATTGTCCTGTAGCCCATCCCAGCCTTGTGCAGGTCTACAATCTTAACCCTGATGTCCTTACACAACTCTCTGGTCTTGGCCATTGTGGAGAGGTTGGAGTCTGTTTGATTGAGTGTGTGGACAGGTGTCTTATACGGGTAACAAGTTCAAACAGGTACAGTTAATACAGATAATGAGTGGAGAACAGGATGGCTTCTTGAAGAAAAACTAACAGGTCTGTGAGAGCTGGAATTCTTACTGGTTGGTTGGTGATCAAATACTTATGTCATGCAATAAAATGCAAATTAATTACTTAAAAGTCATACAATGTGATTTTCTGGATTTTTGTTTTAGATTCCGTCTCTCACAGTTGAAGTGTACCTAAAAAGTATAGACCTCTACATGCTTTGTAAGTAGGAAAACCTGCAAAATCGGCAGTGTATCAAATACTTGTTCTCCCCACTGTATGTGCTAGTGAGTGTGTAGTGTATGTTCTGTAGATTTACAGGATTATATCCAGGGGGTCTCTGAAATAGCGATCACAGGCTGTAATTTTGTCCAGCTCCCGGGCCTTATTCTCCAGAGAGCCATAGACCAGGCTGGCCCAGTGGAGTGCTGTTGGGATATGAACTAAGATGAAGTGCCTCTGTGGACAAACTGCATCCTTTGTACATAATGTAGCTGGACCATCTATGTCTATAGAATCCTCTCCACTGTCACTGTGTGTGGCTACACTAAGCCCAATGTGGGCCCTGTTTTCATTCATTACCAGACAGATCGCCGCCCAGAGAGACATTCATTGTGCAGGGCAGTGTATTGGCATTTTTACGGCTGTGATTTTGTTTTGCTGCCATTTCTATGACTTTTTCATATGATGTTTTTTTCATTAAAGAGGTTTTCTCGTCAGAAGTTTCTAACAGTGACCAAAGCCATGGTTCAGAAAGACTTACGGCTGTCAATTAGCTTTTCAATGAGGGGACAGCATACCAAAGCATATAATATGTGATTCTCTGGTCTGCCATGGCTATCCTGGTCCCATCTATGAATCCAGCAGGATTTCACCCAATTTGGACTTGTATCTTCTTTTGTTTTTTAGGAACTCCTTTTGCAATCCTATATCATTAATTTACACATTGAAACAATTTATAGATGATTTTCAGATGTTACTGTATGTTTTCCCTGTGTTTATGTTAAAGAGAGTATTATCTTTTCTCCCATTATCTAAGCCAGTGTCTATCCAACATTGGTCATCACCATCACACACTCCCACTCCGCTATCCGTACCAGAGGATAAACAGAGCAGCTCCTACCCAGTCATGGCACCCAGCCTCTCACTGAATTGCATGCAGTCAGTCAGTTTCCACCCAACCAAGCCTCTCATTCTCCTCTCACTCCAAGTTATTGATTGCCATGACTTGGGTGACTTCATCACAGATTTGATCATCAGCCTTATGGATTTTTTTGACAGACAATTTGCTCTATCCTGTGCTTGGCCATATGTCTTGCCAAGCAGACCCCAAAACGTACACGAGATGGTATTTTCTGGGAGTCCTCTCTTCAGTGATGGATCATTGGAATAGGATTTGCTGGATGGAATAGGACCAACGTAAAGACAAACTGTGGGACTGATATGGAATTTTGTTATCAATGTTCATAAATTTCAATGAATCTAATCGGTCTGCAACCCAGAGTTTGTAAAGTTCTGGTTTAAATGAAACAGACAGAATTCCCAGCTTATAAAAGTCAAATCAATGTTTATTCTTGAGAGCTCTCCAGTTCATATACAAAGACATTCATTTTATACCGTGCTCCTTACTTACGCACACACATGCACACTAACATGAGGAGAGCTATCTTCTTCTCCAGAATTCTCACCACGGTTTATCACTACCCAGCCTACAGTTCCATTCCCCTGAGATTAGGGGAACCTGGAAGGGTACTCCCTGTCCTATCGTATGTTTCTCAGAGTTCTAGCCGTGTCGGTTCAAACACAGTTTAATTGTTCTCTGTGTTTTCTTTAGGCACACACACACATTCCTCTCTTCCCCAGTCCAACCTAGTTGGATTTATGTTTAATATTTTAATTATTCCTTATATATGCTACAGAACCTATAATCCCTAATGGTTAAATTTCCTGGTATAATTATTTAATCATCTTTAACCTTGTAAATTATTTTATCATTCCACCCTTAATGACTAAATAACACACACTGATATATCAAACACTATATGGAGACATAAATGTTATACAAGAATAAACCAAACAAATACATGTATTTACATTTAATTACTCATCAATGACTGTTCTAAGCCTATATCCAATTATAACTCTTCCGGTTTAGGATTTTCATCATAATCTTCATGAAAGGAACAGCCTCTACCTAAACATTGAAAACAGTCTCATCTAACATTGGCTCCTCATAGTTAAAAGAAACTGAGCCCTCTCCTAGGCCTGGAAGTCTGTATTCGTCATCCCACTGGTTGGAGCTCGGAATCGGTCAATATCTCACCATCTGTTGCGTCATTGACCTCTACAGATGGATGTATCCTGGTGATAAAACCTCTCACACATGGGACCAAACCACTCATACAGGTGAAAGTTGCCCACAACACAGTGATAATGAAATGTTTCCATTTCCCAAACATATCCATCCCTGAGTTCTCTGCTAATTCGTGAGCTAATGTGGTTAAACCAGCCAGGGCCTTGGTCACTGATCCGTCTGGAGCTGTGTTATCGGGGTTGAAGGTACAAAAGTCCGCTCCAAATATCACCCCCCCCCCCCCCCCCTCTCTCAGCCAGTAGCATATCCAATGCTATTCTATTCTGCCATACCATCAAACTAGTTGCAGCTGTTTGTTCTGCTAACCCTTTTATCGCATCTCTAGTATAGTTGTTGAAACGCTGTTGGTTAAAGTAGATATAATTAATCCAATCTACATTTTTATTGAGAGTTGACCACCAGAAAATGCTTGATTCCAATCCAGCCAATATCTGATTCCTAGCTTTGAATTCATCAGGCACCCCCCTTGGAACCCCAATGCTATCAATGTAAACTCTATTATCAAAGGACCCCGACAGAGCACTCCTTCTTTCTCTTCTACCTGGCCCTAGGTCTTTGTGTTGGATAAGGGTGAAGGGCATGCCCAACGGTACTAATGCACAAATACCGTTCCAATTGGTAGGCAGGTTAGGCCACATCTTTATATCTCCACATAACCACCAGATATACGCTCTAGGCCTTTTTATCTTACTAAAGTCCTCGGAACTCAACCACCCAGTCAGGTCCCTCATTGTCTTGTCAGTTGTAACATTTTCTGTCCTATTGCATGTCCTTACTTCCCCTACGTCCCATCCGTGTGTGTTGTATCGAGCCATACAATAATAGTTTCCTTCTGCTACTGTGAAAGGGGGAAGTCTGGATGTAATAGGCACATGGGGATACAGATAATGCAGATCAGTGCAACTGTCATTGTCTGGCTTCCCTGCCCTCATGAACAGCTTTACCATACAGGCCATTCCCCTGGGTGAATCAATTCCATCTAGTGGAAAGGGGATGGTTGTCAACTGAGGTTTGGCTGTGGCGCAGGCAAAACATTCAATCACTTCCTTAAGATCTTTCGCCTGAACTATCCGCAACGGTCCTTGGCTCTGGACAACACTGGTAATGTCCATTTTGTCAGGGGTACTGCTTGTATTCTGGCTGGCTGTAGAACTATCACTGGCTCTAACCTCTATTACCCGGAATGGTACCGTAGCGTCGACCGAAACCTGGTCAAAACCAACATACCATAACCCGAGATCCTCTTTACGTCTTTAATGGTAATTCTTACCTTGATCCAATTCTTCCCTTGCTCCGAATTATAGTCAAAAACCCTCACCTTTACTATACTCCATCTTCCATACTGGGTATGTGGATTTATATAGCCCTCTCTCTTTGTGTATGACCTGATTCCATGAACTACACAGGGACCTGCACAGATATCTTCCATAAAGGCTCATATTTCTAGACTTCCATGGGGTCAGAGACCCCATTTGGTCTACATAGAACTCAACTGAGACATCCTTCCCTTGCTCTACTCTCACTTCCGTTTTACCCAGATTAACTGACCTTTTGTACTTTAGTAATATAAAATCTCCATCTTCTATACTATGGGTCAAGTTACCCCCTTCTGCCTTCTTGGGTAGGTCATGGTGTATTAGGAATATGGCTCCCCCAATCAGACAGCTCAGACCGAACAGCACTCCTGTAAAGCCCCATCCCTTCCCGGAGAACATATCATCAGCTAGAGGCCAATCCATACTTTCACTTCTATGAACGCGCACAGGGAGGATCGGGCGGGTTAGGGAATCTTCGTTAGAGAGGTAACTGCCAAACCTTATTGGTATTAGGTTCTTCTCCTAACTCTGTGGTTGTTCGACAGTGTCAGGGTGTCTTACCCTCTCGCAATGTGTGATAGGAACCCAGGTAGCTCTTTTAGCTATTCTCACCGCGAAGGCTGTCACCAGAAGCACTTGGTATGGCCCCTCCCACCGTGGCTGCTTCCAGTCCTTTTTCTTTAGTGATTGGACCCAGACCCAGTCTCCTGGCCAGATCTTATGTGTAACCTCCTTCTGCAGTTTTCCTGTTGGGCATAAAATCTTTGACATACGGGTTTGATTAATGAACAACCTTCTCGTGTGTTCAACCATACTATTCTCTACCTCTATATCTGCGTGTTCCAATCGTCCTAATTCGGGCATTCTGTAGGGTCTGCTTAAAACCTCAAACGGAGACAGTCCCTCCTTATCAGGGGTTATTCTAATCGCCATTAACACTATGGGCAAGCATTATACCCAATTCATTCCGGTACTTAAATGTGTTTTCCTTAATCGATTCTTTATCGTGGCATTCATGCGTTCAATCAAACCTGCAATCTGCGGATGATAGGAACAGTGTTTCTTAATGTTTATCTTTAATCTCTGACCTACATGATCTATTACCTGATTGGAAAAATGGGAACCATTGTCGCTATAAATAGTCTCAGGCAGTCCAAATCGTGGGATGATCTCCTGACATAATGCCCTAGCCACTGTCTCTGCATAGAGATGTAGGGAACACCTCTATCCATTTCATATATTTATCAATGATTGTCAAACACCACTTCTTGCCTTTGCTTTTAGTTAATTCAATAAAGTCCATTTCCAACTGTTGGAATGGATACTTAGCAGAAGGGTATTCACCCTGTGGTGACCTCACTTTGCCTTGGTGATTACTCTGTGCGCATATAACACAACGTGAACTATTAAAAAAAAAAAGTTATTCTGTATGCTACAAAGTGTTGTCTAATTACCTCTACCATCCCTCCGGTTGATACATTGCTCTGCCCATGTATCAAAACAGCAGCGTATCTGAACAGTGACTTAGGTCAAATGGGCAACTTATCCTTGTACCAAATCTCTTCTGAATCCCTCTATTCCTGCCTTAGGATATGCGAGTCCTTCTAATGCCCTTGCTACATCCCTCTGTGTCCATGTCCTATAGACTTCTATTGTGTCTGGTTATGCTCCCGTCCCCAGCTCTGGGGTTGGGTAAGGTTATGAGTGGGAATTGGGGTATCTTCTCATCGTCATCTAACTATTCGGTGTCACTTCTATCTTCTCTCAATCCTAGCTTATTATGAGACTCTAACCTTCGTAATGCTCCAGGTCTCCTGCTCTCTCTCTATCTTGCTCACTTCCTGGTCCCCCCTCCTAATACTCCCAAACCATCAAGGTCACCTTAGGGCTCAGCATAGGGCGGAGGAGTCTGCCTTTTCTACTATCTGTCTGTCGTTCTTTCTTATAACTGTCAGTATCAAATATAGGTTGTTTCCAAATATTGACTAAATGTCTCACTGTCTCCCTGTCTGCACTCATGGATTTTTTTGAAAAATCAACATGTCTATGGTAGTAATCTCTAAGATTATTACATAGTTTGTTTAAGGTTATCTCGATACTCTCAATGATCCTGGATAACCACAGATGTTATATGTCCCTATCCTGTTGGCTCAGAATATGCCCTAAATACTTAACATAAGTCTACCATTATTAACTTTATTCTTGCTAACTTTATAACCTTGTTCAACAACAAAATATAATAATACTATTATATCAATTTCACAGCCTTGTTGTGTTAAATTTCTTACACTGCATACAACAACAGCTGATTACCTAAGGGAACATAAAACTTTGCAAGATTAATAAACATTACTTAAGCCAAAATAGTGGGAGTTTAAAAATAACCTTATGACATTTTTTTATAAACCCACCTTCGCCCCATTTCTAACCCACAATTCTCCATGAGTATTGTATAAAAAATACTACTAGTGGTCAAAAGATAAAACAAAGTTTCAAATGACATAATCAGCTCAAAATCACTACTCTTAAACCCTCCACAAAGAAAAATTATTGTACCCTTATGGCCATAGGAAGAGAGACTTAAGGAAGTCTACCCTTAATCAAAGGTTATGGCCTATCTTTCTTCTCATTGGTTCAAATTACAAATATGTCAAATAACTATAAACTCCATCATAATTACCATTTACACAAATTACCTTAAAATCAGTTTTACAAAGTACCTTAAATGGCCCTCCCATGAAGCTGATCAGACCACAAAGGAAAGCGATGATAGTGGTCAAAAGTCATACCACCCTTTCAAAGAAGTGTTTCTTACTATATTAGACAAATTAAAGAAAAACCGTCAAAACATTTTCTACATGTTGTATCCCAGGTTCCCAGGACATTCCTTTATCAAATGAATTCACGTGTGTAATTAAACCTCAGAAAATAATACTTCTAAAATTCCATGTGTGTGTGGGCCCCTTTAAGATATCGTGGCTCTAGGAAAAAATGGAAATCTCCTCAAACCCAAAGGCAACCCCTAGGTTAAAAACAAACAAAATATTTCCAGGCCTTTTCAATTTGGTAGAAATATGCCTCTCTCTCACTCGCTCCCTTCAAGATTACAGCCCCAGAAAACATTCCAAAGAGAGACAATGAAGCATTCCTTTTCCCAGAAAAAAACACAACCACTTGGTCAGCATTTCATTATACTACACCGATTCAGAAACCCAAACGTTGACTACAAACTAAACCTAATAATAATGATAATTACATTGTACCCCCTCCAATCATTAGTTTTGTTAAACAGAAAACCCAAACCTTATGGCAACAGATCCACAAGGTCCGCCATGAGAGGTGACTGTATAGTTCCCTTAAAGAAAAGCACCTTCAGTCAATCTGCTTTTGTTCCACTTAATGGAAACAGATTATAATGTTAGAATACATTAACTTCCTGCTCAAATTCACTGGTATTACCTAAACCAAAAAACAATAATCAGAAACTATCACAAATTGTAAAAGTTTTAACTATTCAGACCTGAATCCCTTACAGCCAAATATAAACCAACTCAACTATTCTTCCCAGTAGGCAAAAACTTAAAAGTACCATATAATTCCCTAAATTTATAACATACATCAGTCAATCCATAAGAATAAAAAATATTTTGGTGGGCACAACTCTATCGCCATTATCTCTCCGCTATTATTTAGAATTCATTAGATTTAGGTATCTGTCTTTTCTATGATTCAGTCATTTAAATAGGACTCCATTCTCAATAGGTTATTCCAGCAGATAATTTAGGCCACAGACAACGTATTGCATCGAAATCGCCTCGCTATTATTTAGAATTCATTAGTCTTTCAATTTAACCAAACAATCTATTAAAAAGTTAAATTTATCCCTTAAACTGACACTAACAACCGTATCTTTCCAGTCAAAACATACCAATAGTTGAATTACAATCAGAAAACCAGATTTTAGTCAGTGCATTGGCCGGGAAACAAACCCGTGTCTCCCGCGTGATAGGTGAGAATTATACCTCTTAACCACCAAAGCTATTGAAATGATGAAGACTCCTCACAAATAACCCTATTTATAATTGTCTGTAGTCGTAAAATCAGTCACTTACTACCGAGACAATTCCAAGAAAATAGTCCTAATTTAAAAGTCCAGGCATTTCTTCTGTGATAATTCTCATTACTCTCTCTCTTTTCCTTTCCTCTCTTGACTTTTGTCATACTTTCTCAAACTTGCCTTCTTACCTTATTTTCCGGGTTACAGACAGCCAGGTACCTAACCCTCGACCTGCTGTTTCCCTTGACTATCTGCACATGTCTTGTGTATCTTCTTTATCATTAATTCAAATTCTTCCACATCTAGACGTCTCTCAAATGTACTACTTTCTCCATTTTGGGCATTAGATTTATCTCTCATCCCCGGTTAATTCCGAGACCTGCTTTGAGGATTTACCACCCATTTTATTCAATTACCTTGTTATTCTGCTTCTTCTCACGATCTCTGTGTATGTGCTATTAATCTATGTGTGTGCTTTCTACCGTTATCCAATTACTATATTCTCACAATCTACGTATATACCTCCTTTCCGTTAGTTTACATAGGTAGTGGCCACAGATAGCATTGGTAGTGGCCACAGATACCTTGTGTCATTACGGACTCACTAATATACTCTTGATCAGGTTACGCTTAGATCTCAATATTAGCTAGTTTACATTGGTACTGCAGATACCCCGTTTAATTTCAGACGAGTCACTAGGGACTTCTTCCTTCCTTCCTAGGTGGCTCTACATCCAATTCCTGTCTTCCAATTGCATAGAATTCTACTTATATAAGGGTTCTCTACACAAAATTCTAAAGACAGGTCGCCAGATTAGAATGCCCATCGGATTCTAAAGATCAATGTCCAAACCACACAAGAATCATTAAAATTATTTCTCTAAATGTAGCCCGAATGTCAATTCCCCAAATTCGTGAAGAAAGATTTACTGACTTCCGTCTTGTAGGCTGGGAAAAGCAATTTTAGTTAGATTCCGTCACCGTCTCTGTCGACCTTAGCCTTTTGTGACTAGGGGGCAGCATTTTCATTTTTGGAAAAATAACATTCCCGTAGTAAACGGGATATTTTGTCAGGACAAGATGCTAGAATAATCATATAATTGACAGCTTAGGATAGAAAACACTCTAAAGTTTCCAAAACTATACAAATATTGTCTGTGAGTATAACAGATATGATATTGCAGGCGAAAGCCTGAGAAAAATCCAATCCGGAAGTGACTCATCTTTTGAAAGCTCTGCGTTCCAATGCGTCCCTATTGAGCAGTGAATGGGCTATCAACCAGATTACTTTTTCTCCGTATTCGCCAAGGTGTCGACAGCATTGTGACGTATTTTTACGCATTTATGTTGAAGAATACCCGTAAGCGGTTACATTGCGCAACTGGTCACCTGATGGCTCCCAGAGTGATTCTCGCGTAAAATACAGAGGTAGCCATTATTCCAATCGGTCCTACTGAAAAACCAATTGTCCAGGTGGATATATTATCGAATAGATATTTGAAAAACACCTAGAAGATTGATTATAAACAACGTTTGCCATGTTTCTGTCAATATTATGGAGCTAATTTGGAATATTTTTCTGCGTTTTCGTGACTGCAATTTCCAGGCGATTTCTCAGCCAAACGTGAAGAACAAACGGAGCTATTTCGCATACAAAAATAATATTTAGGGAAAAAAGGAACATTGGCTATCTAACTGGGAGTCTCGTGAGTGAAAACATCCAAAGCTCATCAAAGGTAAACGATTTAATTGGATTGCTTTTCTGATTTCCGTGACCAAGTTACCTGCTGCTAGCTGGACAAAATGCTATGCTAGGCTATCGATAAACTTACACAAATGCTTGTCTAGCTTTGGCTGTAAAGCATATTTTGAACATCTGAGATGACAGGGTGATTAACAAAAGGATAAGCTGTGTCTCAATATATTTCACTTGTGATTTTCATGAATAGGAATATTTTCTAGGAATATTTATGTCCGTTGCGTTATGCTAATTAGTGTCAGTCGATGATTACGCTCCCGCATGAGGGATGGGGAGTCACTAGAGGTTAAATATGTACGGCCTGTTATTGAACCCCAATTTCAGGGGACAGGTCTTTAATTTACAGGTCAACGACCCGCCCGTGCACGGTTTTCGGCGTGCTACCTTGGGACAGATATTGGAATCCGGCTCGAAGGACTAAATTGATGTGGAATTTTGTTATCAATGTTCATACATTTCAATTAATCTAATCGGTCAGCAACCCAGAGTTTGTGAAGTTCTGGTTTAAATGAAACAGACAGAATTCCCAGCTTACAAAGGTCAAATCTATTTTTATTCACGAGAGCTATCCAGTTCATATACAAAGGCATTCATTTTATACCATGCCCCTTACTTACACACACACATGCACACTAACATGAGGAGAGCCCCAAAAATCATTGGGCCCCTCCACCACAGGCCACAACAACCCTGCACAATTGCTTTAACCACACACCTCCAGAACCCAATCGACACATTCAAAATAACTACCTTTGCAGGCTTGCAACTCTCTTGTAGTCCAATATTTACTGTACGATATTTACTGACAGTGAGCTGTGAAAATATAACAACATTCTGCCCTCTATAAGAAATGTGCCAAAGGCCATATTTTACAGTCAAAATATAATTTTAATGGTAAAATTCTTGAATGAAAAAGTATCTGAACATTTATGAATAACTTAAAATAAATATATCTTAAATATACATTAACCTCTTTAATTAACATAAATTAACATTATCATCTATAGAATGATATAACAAACAAAATAATAAAATCAGCAGCAGATTTTTTAACTAAGTTACATACCAACTAGAAAATAAGCAGGTGTAAAAGTGGAAATGGAAAATGGAAAACAAAATGGAAATGAAAAGGCCTGATGGTGGCACTAGAGGAAAGGTTAAGTGTTCACCAAATCAATAGGTTTCTTGCACTTGGGGTCTTGATTGTGCATAACAAATGTTATGGTAATCCAGCCATTACTTTGAGATATATCTTGTTCAAAGCCTGTGGGCATCATGTGTAGTGATCCAATATCCATAGCAATACCATTTAGCAGTTATCAATGGCCCTTGCTCAGCCTTACTCACCAAGAGCCCAGCTCTGAGCCTTCTTGCTAGCAAAGTCACTGATCAAGTTTTTGAAGTCCAGCTTTCTAGCTAACTGTCTTTCAATGGACAGCATGGCAAGACTGCAAAGCCTGTCCCTGAGCTGACAAGGTCAAAATCTGTCGTTCTGCCCCTGTTCCTTGGCCGTCATTGTAAATAAGAATTTGTTCTTAAGTACATTTACATTTAACTGACTTGCCTAGTTAAATAAATGTTAAAAAACAAACATAGTGGGCCTCAAACAGTGTTTTATAAATCAGTTTTAGCTT
The DNA here is from genome assembly GCF_034236695.1 of Oncorhynchus nerka. Taxonomy (NCBI): domain Eukaryota; kingdom Metazoa; phylum Chordata; class Actinopteri; order Salmoniformes; family Salmonidae; genus Oncorhynchus; species Oncorhynchus nerka. The sequence goes on along the minus strand of NC_088422.1, from coordinate 31,857,665 downwards.
ACTGAAAGCTTTCTCGCCACCAGCAAAGTCATAGGCAGTGTGCAAAATATACGTAAAGCAATGAACACTTCTCCAAAAATGCTTTGCAGTTTCATCTTACAAATTGCATTCAGGAGACCAAGAGGGGACAAGATAGGGGGGAAAGTGGCAGCATATACAGTGTTCTGGTGTCTTACTTCACTTTGAAACTCAGGTGTAAGATCTCTGGAATACTTCATGATCAGTGGTTGGCACACAGAAGGGACTTTATCCTCACTAATCTGCCCAACTTTCAGAACAGCAGCGGTGTGGAACCTAGTGGCCAAGTTACTTATGATGTTGTCCATAGCAGTAAAACACACTGTGGTCCGAAATAGCATAGCTGCACTGTCCTGAGCTGTCTCCTCTTGAGAGGTCTCATCATGTAATATCTTCCTTTTCCTCTGGCGGCTTTGTTCCTTGCTAAATCGAGGTGCAACAGACATTTGCGTAGCAATCAGTGTTGTCTCAATCAGGAGAGACTCCCATCCAACTCTAAGAGCCTGCATCTCTTCCTTTAAGGCTCTGAAATTGGCAGCCTCTGTGTCAAGTGAAAACAAATTCTGACTGAAGAATCACATTCCTGTCCTCAATGCATTGCAATTATGCCAATGAACATGTCATTAAAACACAATGCTGCTCACCCCCTTCAGACCTACCAATCCAGTCCAACTGTTTAGAGTACCAGACACGGGCGCCAAATTGGAGATTCAACTCTCACGCATAGCATACACCAAATTGGGATTTTCTTTCCTCCGCACGCTCGACCGAGCGCTGTTTGTAAGTCTGATCGCAATTATAGAATTGTACCAAATCAATTCCATTACATGTACAGTGTAGAATGGAGATAATTATATATAATGTTTTTCTTAGCACATGTCCCCAAGTTTAGCCTATAGTGTAGGAATGTTTGTCACCTCCCAAACAGGGCCAGACACGGTTCATAATCAACACTAAAAGCAAAATCATTTCGCAAACTGGCTACACAAAGCTTAAGTAGGCTACGGCAAAGGGAATCTGAACTCTGTTCGCTAGAAGAGTCCGGTGTTTCAGCCTATGTAAAGGTGCCTATTGCATTTCTTTGCAGCGCATACATCATTTAAGATTTGAGAAATTTAGAAAATCTCGAATCTAGTGCAAAGGCATTTGGGAAGCATTGCCTCTATAGCTAATACTGGACACTCATGCATTCTTCATCGCGCAGTCTTCTAAACTCTCGACTCCATTTAGTGCCAATATGTTTATATTTATTTTCGATTATACTTTTGTAATGTTTTTTTGTGACGTGGATCATAATTACAGTTACAGTATATCAGTTTGCGTGATCCTCGTAAAGTAACGTGGGAAAAACAACTAATGGGACGCAGAATGAAATGTATATCACACTCGCAGAAATGCGACCAGTTATTTTTCGTATTTGCATTTAATTTCTTTCATTAGCAAATGCGAGTGAACTGCTGGCACTTTAGAGAAAGAAACTTTAGAGTAAGAAAAATACTAATAATAATCGGGCCCTATTAATTTCTGCGTACTTTTAACTAAAATCTCGTACCTTCTTACATGTACAGAGAATTGCGTAGTTGGTACACAAAATGTGTGCATGTTAGCAGGTCTGCTCCTTCTTCAGTTGGGAGTAGGGATGGTTTAGGGGTATGGGGACGGGGAGACAGGGCTGGTTTAGGGGTATGGGGACGGGGAGACATGGCTGCTGACCCTGAAGCTGCATCTGTTGGGCCTGGCATACAGAGGCTTTCTGAATGTTTACTTTTTGCCAAAAACATGAAAAGAAAAAGAACCCGTTAGTTTTATTAGTACATTGTAAATAACACATAATATTAATGATGATTGTTTAATAATTTAATATTTAACATTTTTTACCTAATGTTCTAATAATCTTTTAGGGTCCATGTCAGTCACAGGCCCCTAGAATCATCCTAACTTTTCCCCCCCATACAGCTCCCCTGCGGGAGGAACCAACTCTCTCCCAATGGGAGGAAGGAGACATGGGAGGACACACACACACTGGCACTCTGCCAAGTAAATACCATGGACTCAGCTAGTGAAACTGGTTTCAAATGTCAAAGGTTTACGATTGATTATTGACCTTCATTCCTTCTGACATTCCTGAATGGAATGTGCATGCATGCTTTTCATTTGTGTTTTAGTAGTGTTAACTGTTTACTATCAATATAAGCATGCTAAAATCAAACAATCACAAACACAATAAACAAAAGCTGCTACAGTATTTCAATGCACTGTCAGCATGTTTGTCAGAATAGAGCAGTAGTATAATACACTTTTATCAAATCAAATTTTCTTGGTCACTGTGACGACCCTCCCACTCTGTCTGCCATATTCTCTCTTTGTTGTTTCCTTATTAGGATGCTGGTGGGCGGAGTTGGGAGGGTCGTCAGCTACATGGGAAACACCTGAGCCCGGTGTCTCCCAGGATAAATACACCACTTCCCCATTCATGGAGGAGACTCTCTCCATGCAGACACTTTGATAGTTTTTGTTGTGTTTCTTGGTGGTTTTTGGTTGTTTGCCTTAGCACCTTTCAAAACCCTGCATTATCACATTCATTCATGCATGCAAAACACTCACTTACACTACTGATTACACACACCATTGTATATTGCAGGGTAGATTGAAAAATTCAGAAACAGTCTTCTCACTCACCTACCTGTTGATGGGCGGGCGGAAAGAGATGATTGGTCTGATTCAGAGATTTCCAGGTTTGTTTTCTGATACACCTACACGTACAAACTTAATAGAACATGATATTGACAATGGAGATGCTGATCCCATTTGTCAGCGGTTCTATAGAGTTTCTTCAGAGAAACTACGTTGTCTGGATGCTGAGGTCAAGTACATGCTGGAGAGTAAGATAGCAGAGCCTCCTTTCTCCAGTTGGGCTTCTCCCTGTATCTTGGTCAGTAAACCGGATGGAACAAACCGATTTTTGTACAGACTACGGTAAGGTAAACCATGTCATAAAGCCAGATTAATTTCCTCTTCCTCGGATGGAGGACTGTGTTGATCAAGTCGGTGCAGCTAAGTTTGTGAGCAAATTTGACCTGTTAAAAGGCTATTGGCAGGTGCCTCTGAGGACTAGGGCACGTGAAATCTCTGCCTTTATTACACCCTTTGGTCTGTACTCGTATTTGGTTATGAGTTTCGGTCTGCGTAATGCACCTGCCACTTTTCAGCGACTTATGAACAGGGTTGTCGCTGGTCTGACCGGGTGCGCTGTTTATCTGGACGATGTAGTGATATATGCAGATACTTGGGAAGAACATCTGTCCCGTATTCAAGCCTTGTTCGAACGTCTGGCTGCGGGTCGCCTCACAATCAATCTGGCTAAATGTGAGTTTGATTAGGCGACCGTTACATACCTTGGAAAAGTGGTTGGGCAGGGGGAAGTGTGTCCTGTTCGGGCTAAAGTGGTGGCTATTGATGCTTTTCCACCACCAACTACTAAAAAGGAACTGATGCGTTTCTTGGGCATGATTGGTTATTACCGTAGTTTTTGTAGTAACTTCTCTACTGTGGTCGCTCCCTTGACAGATATGCTGAAAGCTAAGACTGTTTACATTTGGTCTACTCGTTGTCAACACGCTTTTGAAGATTCAAAGAGGTTGCTTACCTCAACTTCGGTGCTGGCTGCTCCTTGCATGGATTTGTCATTTACCTTGCAGGTGGATGCTAGCCATGTGGGGGCAGGTGTAGTTTTGCTGCAAGCAGATGCGTCTGGGGTTGAGAGGCCTGTTAGTTTCTTTTCCAAAAAGTTTAACGATTATCAGTTGAACTATTCAGTTATTGAAAGGAAGCGCTAGCACTCATTTGGGCGCTACAACACTTCGAAGTGTATGTCGGGTCGGGGGTAGTACCTATTGTGGTCTACATCGACCATAACCCCTCACTTTTTTGACGTCCATGATGTGTCCAAACCAGAGGATAATGCGATGGTGTTTTATTTTTACAATCATTCCATCTCGATGTGCGGCACATCCGGGGGACTGAAAACGTGATTGCTGATGCGCTCTCGTGCGCCCTGTTCCTAAATGTTTACGTTACTGACCATTGTTTGTATTGTCATGTTCTCTCTGTCCTGTCTGCTCCCTCCTGGTCTTGTTTTCTTTCCTCTTAAATGTTGCTTCCTGTGCGAAGGTGGCTGAGGTCTGTGGAGGAGGTTGGCTGGGCAAATTGTAAGTGTGAACACGTAACCCCTCATCAATTTGTGGCGCAGAGGCTGTGTCAATTTGGAACTCAGAGTGTGGTATTTTGTTCCGGGGGTCCTTGTAGGTTCCCGGTTTTATGGGGGGGAATGTGACGACCCTCCCACTCTGTCTGCCGTATTCTCTTTTGTTTCCTTATTAGGATGCTGGTGGGCGGAGTTGGGAGGGTCGTCAGCTACATGGGAAACATCTGGGCCCGGTGTGTCCCAGGATAAATAGACCACTTCCAAATTCATGGAGGAGACTCTCTCCATGCAGACACTTTGATAGTTTTTGTTGTGCTTCTTGGTGGTTTTTGGTTGTTTGCCTTAGCACCTTTCAAAACCCTGCATTATCACATTCATGCATGCAAAACACTCACTTACACTTACTGATTACACACACCATTGTATATTTTCCTTAGTTGCTTTAGTTAATAAATATATATTTTTTTTACTCCTTATCTCCACGTTGTCTCCCTTTTGTTACAGGCTTTGAGCCGGTTCGTGACATCACATACACATGGTTCGCAGATGTTAATGCAAGGGTAGTGAAATGCTTGTGCTTCTAGTTCTGGCAGTGCAGTAATATCTAACAAGTAGTCTAACAATTCCCCAACTACCTAATACACACATCTAAAGGGGTGAATGAGAATATGTACAAATAAGTACGTATATGGATGAGCGATGGCCGAGGGACATAGTGTTAAGATATTTTATCAAGGTTTAAGATGACTAAATAATTCTACCCAGAAACTTAACCATTAGGATTAGAGGTTATGTAGCATGGACAAGGGCTAATTAGAAATGATAACCATTGTGGAAGAAGGAATGTGTGTGTACCGAAAGTAAGCAAAGAGAATTATTAACCTATGTTTGAACTGACCCAGCTATAACCCTGTGGAGATAAAATAGGGCAGCGAGAGCCCCTCCAGGTTTTCCGTATCTGGGGGGGACTGGAACTGTCAGCTAAGTGGTAATGAAGTGTGGTGAGACTTCAGGAGATAATACAGATATAGTGTGTAATGTATGTGCATTAGTGGGTTGGAATGGACTTTTGAAGCAGCTTTGTCCTTGTCAGAGAGGAGGGGCATTTAAGACGCTATGACGTTGTGTGTGATATATAAACTAATGTACATGGTATTTTAAGTAGAGCTCTCGGGAATAAAGGCTTTTGATTGATTTTGAGACTGATCTTTGTCTATTTTATGCAAATAAGAACCTTACAAATTCTTAGAAACTGACAAAGTATTTTGCTTTGTTATAATTGAATTGGTTAATGAACATATAGGAATTAAATTCCTCTAACACATCAGCAAAAGAGTAGAAAATACAGTATATACATGTGACATGATTATTGTAAGATATGTAAACATTATTAAAGTGGCATTATTTAAAGTGGCATTGCTTAAAGTGACTAGTGATCCATTAAAGTGGCCAGTGTTTGGGTGCCAATGTAGACAGCAGCCTCTCTGTTTAACTGTGTAGCCAGCCGCACCAATGTGTCGGAGGAAACACCGTGTACCTGGCAACCTTGGTTAGCGTGCACTGCGCCCGGCCCCCATAGGAGTCGCTGGTGCGCGATGTGACAAGGACATCCCTACCGGCCACGCCCTCCCTAACCCGGATGATAAAGTATACACCTCCAGCCTCCCGGGTGGCGCAGTGGTTAAGGGCGCTGTACTGCAGCGCTAGCTGTGCCATCAGAGACTCTGGGTTCGCGCCCAGGCTCTGTCGTAACCGGCCGCGACCGGGAGGTCCGTGGGGCGACGCACAATTGGCCTAGCGTCATCCGGGTTAGGGAGGGCTTGGCGGGTAGGGATGTCCTTGTCTCATCGCGCACCAGCGACTCCTGTGGCGGGCTGGGCGCAGTGCGCGCTAACCAAGGTTGCCAGGTGCACCCTGCTACACATTGGTGCAGCTGGCTTCCGGGTTGGATGTAGCTACATTCTTGTTACCACGAAGTGCTTTATTCCACAAACTATGACTGGGTCCTTTAAAGTATCTCCTAAGAGATTCATAAATATGTTTTCATTTGTTTTTAGAGAATTGAAGAGTGTGCTAATAGAGCTTTCTCTTGTTCAGGGGAGTTGACGCAATGTTATTCTGTTTTTAATAATGTATCCATTGTTTTACAAGCAGCATCTTCTGGACTGTTTCAGTTACTGTGATCAGTTTGATTGTTTTACCAAACAATAACTTGTTTACCATCTCACTCTTTAATTTGAATGTGGATGTGTCTGGAATGGATGTTTGATACCACAGTCACACATACACACACACATGCACATCCATGCACATGTTCACACACACGCAAGGTTCAAACAATTTGAAGCTTGACACCTACGCATTTTTTTGGTTGTATTTATTTTATTGAGTATATCTCTCTTTCTATGTTTTATGTTTATTTGTGCTGTAGCAACCTCTTCAGATCTTTGTTCATTGTCCATGTTCTGTTTTGTATGAAATGGATGGCTAGTTTGCATCATTTTGCTTTAATAAGGATTTTTTTCAAAGACTTTTAAAATATAATCATGGATTTCTTAGTGATTAATAGTTGTATCAAATATTCAGAATGCACTTAAATGATCAATGCCTATTAATGAAGTTATTCAAATGTTGTACTCTTATTTTAAGGTAGAAAATGCATAATTTGTAATCAATCTTCCTCTGTAGTATGTGGTGATTGACTGACACTCAATCTGCTGTGAAGTAATTATAGACTGATATGACAAGGATTCATTAGTTCAAATGTATAGATAGATTATCCTTGTAATCTGGACCCTGTCAAATGTCCTTAATTAGTTTACAATCAATAATGTATGGGTCTGCGTGGAAAGTGCAAGGCCCACTCAATAATATACTTATACTAGTTGATTCATGGTATTGTCAACATATTGTATTGCCCTTCAGGGATTGCTCTTGGTTTAGAGTTCAACATGAGGCCAGTAGTATTGTTAGATGGAGTGGACTAATGCCGTTTGTCAAATTTTCTGGTCAAACACAAAAAAAACACTACATTCATGTAATGCTTCCAGTTTTGTAAATAAATGTTGACCACTGCAATTACATTACTGTATTATTCTCCCTTAATGAGATTCTACTCACTGGACACACTGGTTGAATCAACTCTGTTTCTACGTCATTTCAGTGAAATTATGTTAAACCAACGTGTAATATATGTTGAATTAACTTCTGCGCCCAGTGGGTACCTTGTAAAACCAATGTCAATGTTATTGCTGCTAGCTTGATTCTTCTCAGCTGGCATTCTACTTGCACCTCTCGCAGGGTCATGCAAGTGTTTTTCTTTGGGTAGGTAACTATGATCTCTATTTGTCTTTCTCTATCTCTTTCTGTTACACCAGTAATGGCATGACCCGCATGACACAAACATTTCCATGTGATTTCAGATTAAGTTCTTAAAGAATGGCTTCTCTCCCATGTTTACAGACAGAACTGAATGCACCTGAAATGCCAGTTATGGCTGAGTTTTCGTTTCCCAAACATGCCAACACTGACATCAGTGTTGCTCTTCAGCTTTCCTCCTGGCTTCCTTGTCTCTTCTGTTTACAGTATATAACTTTCAGTGGTAGAAAGTTATCTGATACAGTATGTATTATTCTGGGAATATTTCTAAAA